>NW_004444078.1:5193456-5227462 GCF_000243295.1 Trichechus manatus latirostris
CAGCAATCCCACTCCTAGGAATATATCCCAGAGAAATAAGAGCTGTCACACGAATAGAGACATGCACACCCATGTTCACTGCAGCATTGTTCACAATAGCAAAAAGATGGAAACAACCTAGATGCCCATCAACAGAAGAATGGATTAACAAACTATGGTACATACACACAATGGAGTATTATGCACTGATAAAGAACAATGATGAACCTGTGAAGCATTTCATAACATGGATGAAACTGGAGGACATTATGCTGAGTGAAATAAGTCAATCACAAAAGGACAAGTATTGTATAAGACCTCTACTGTAAAAACTCATGAAAAAGTTTACACACAAAAAGAATCTTTGCTGGTTACATGGGATGGGAGGAATTGGGGGGAAATACTAAATAGACAATAGATAAGTGGTAACTTTCGTGAAGGGTAAGACAGTACACAATACGGGGGAAGCCAGCACAACTTGTACAAGCAAAGGCCATGGAAGCTCCATAGACACATCCAAACTCCCTGAGGGACTGAATTGCAGGGTGAAGGGCTGTGCGGACCATGGTCTTGGGGAACATCTAGCTCAATTGCCATAACACAGTAACAATGTTCTGCATTCTACCTTGGTGAGTAGCTTCTGGGGTCTTAAAATCCTGTGAGCAGCTATTTAAGATACTCCACTCATCTCACCCCTTTGGGAGCAAAGGAGAATGAAGATAACAGGATACAAGGAAAAGATTAGTCAAAAGAACTAATGGACCACAGCTACCAAGGCCTCCACCAGACTGAGTCCAGTACAGCTAGATGGTGCCCAGCTACCACCACTGACTGCCAGGACCGGGAACACAACAGAGGGTCCTGGACAGAGCTGGAGAAGGATATAGAATAAAATTCTAACACACAAAATGACCAGATTTACTGTCCTGATGGGGACTGGAAAAACCCCGAGAGTATGGCACCCAGACACCCTTTTAGCTCAGTGGTGAAGTCACTCCCAAGGTTCACCGTTCAGCTGGGGATTGGACAGTCCCATAAAACAAAACAGGACTAACGAGGCACAGCAGTCCAGGGACAAGGACTAGAAGGCAGGAGGGGACAGGAAAGCTGGTGATAGGGAACCCAAGGTTGAGAAAGGGCAGTGCTGACATGTCATGGGGTTGTTGACCATTGTCAGAGGGCAGTATGTGTACTAACTGTTTAATGAGAAACTGTTCTGTAAACCTTCATTTAAAGTAAAAAAAAAAGAACCAATTATATACGTGAGATCAAACTGACAACAGCAACTCAAAAGATTTGATGGGAAACCTAGGGGGCAGTGAGTTGAAGATAATGGTGATGGAATAATTTGGAAAAGGATAGTGAGAATAGCAGCACAACTGGAAGAACGTAATGGATGTCACTGAATTGTACATGTAGAAATTTTTGAAATGGTGTGTCTTTGGCTATAAACATTTTCACCAAAAAAGAAAAAAGGTCCTCCAAGGTTAAGAAGCGAGAGTGTTGACATGTTGTGGGTTTATTAACCAATATCGTAAAACAATATGGGAAACTATTTGTTCTGTAAACCTTCACCTAAAATACAATAAAAAAATTTTTAAAAAGTATCATTAGTGAATTAATGAATGTGAAACATTTTTGGATGATATTGTCCCAGATGGACATTAATCTGATTTTTATGTTTTCTGCAATTAGTAAAAGTAAATGAAAATCACTCACTCTTACCAGTTATTAACAACTACTGAAAGTACTTTGATATGTACTTCCAGATCTTTTAATACATCTATAAAAACATATTTTCTCCAAATTATAAATCATACTGCTCAATTGGTTTTATAACCTTTTTTGTTCAATGAACATCATTCCATGTTAATTAATATGCATTTTCATCATATTTTTACGACTATATTGTATTTCATTCTAAGTATATGGCACAAATTGTTTAACCAATCACTTATTTTTAGACATTTTTATTTTTCTGGCATTTATTTACTGTACCCAATACTTCAATAAACATTACATGAAATTCACTTAATTGGCCAATTATTTTTGTAAATTAGAATTTGTAGAAATCATAGTTCTAAGTTACAGTTCTAAAATAAAGTTAAATTCAAAATATTACTTAGAAAGTTACTACTAATTTACATTTCTCCTAGCAATGAAAGAGAGAATCTACGTCCTTTATCTCATCAACAGGTATCATCATCTAGATGACTGCATTCTTCAATCAATAACTATTTTAACTGCTATTTTAATGGTGATAATAAAACTGGCAATTACTATTGTCAGAGCATCTATTACACTGAGTTTTGTGAAAAACAGTTTACACATGTTACCTAAGTGTAGTCCACAAGGAGCCCTGGTGGTGCCTGTCTGCTAATCTAAAGGTCGGAGATTTATACCCACGAGCAGCTTCGAGGGAGAAAGATGTGGCAGTCTGCTTCCATAAGGATTTACAACCTAGGAAATGCTATGGGACAGTTCTACTCTGTCCTATAGGGTCACTATGCATCAGAATTGACTTGGCAGCAGTGGGTTTGGTGGGTTTGATAGTCCACAAAAATATAGTTTTTGATCTTTGCCAATCTGATAATTAGAAACAATATGGTTTTAACTGTTTCTATTCAACGACTAATGAGTTAAATTTTTTTTAATGTTTTTATTGACTTTTGCATTTCTGCCTCAAATTACTTTCGTATACCTAACTCTACCTGGCCAACCAACTGGAAGAGACCCATATTTATGCCTATTCCCAAGAAAGGCGATCCAACCCAACATGGAAATTATCAAAAAATATCATTAATACCACACACAAGTAAAATTTTGCTGAAGATCATTCAAAAGCGGCTGCAGCAGTACGTTGACAGGGAACTGCCAGAAATTCAGGCAGGATTCAGAAAGGGATGGTGAACCAGGGATATCATTGCTGATGTCAGATGGATCCTGGCTGAAAGCAGAGAATACAAGGAAGATGTTTACCTGTGTTCTATTGACTATGCAAAGGCATTCGACTGTGTGAATCAAAACAAATTATGGATAATATTGGGAAGAATGGGAATTCCAGAACACTTAATTGTGCTCATGAGGAACCTGTACATAGATCAAGAGGCAGTTGTTCAGACAGAACAAGGGTATACTGAGTGGTTTAAAGTTAGGAAAGGTGTGCGTCAGGGTTGCATTCTTTCCCCATACCTATTCAATGTGTATGCTGGACTATATGAAGAAGAATCAGGCATCAGGATTGGAGGAAGACTCATTAACAATCTGCGTTATGCAAATGACACAATCTTGCTTGCTGAATGTGAAGAGGACTTGAAGCACTTACAGATGAAGATCAAAGACCACAGTCTTTAGTATGGATTACACCTCAACATAAAGAAAACAAAAATCCTCACAACTGGACCAATAAGCGACATCATGATAAAGGGATAAAAGATTGAAGTTATCAAGGATTTCATTTCACTTGGATCCACAATCAACACCCATGGAAGCAGCAGTCAAGAAATCAAAAGATGCATTGCACCAGGCAAATCTGCTGCAAAAGACCTCTTTAAAGTGTTGAAAAGCAAAGATATCACCTTGAAGACTAAGGTGCACCTGACCCAAGCCATGGTGTTTTCAATTGCATCATATGCATGCAAAAGCTGGACAATGATTAAGGAAGACTGAAGAAGAATTGATTTCTTTGAATTGTGATGTTGGCGAAGAATATTGAATATACCATGGTCTGCCAAAAGAATGAACAAATCTGTCTTGGAAAAAGTACAACCAAAATGCTCCTTAGAAGCAAGGATGGCAAGACTACGTCTTACATACTTTGGACATGTTGTCAGAAGGGTTCAGTCCCTGGAGAAGGACATCATGCTTGGTAAAGTAGAGGGTCAGCGAAAAAGAGGAAGACTCTCAACAAGACGGATTGACACAGTGGCTGCAGCAATGGGCTCAAGCATAACAACGATTGTGAGCATGGTGCAGGACCGGGCAGTGTTTCGTTCTGTGGTACATAGGGTCGCTATGAGTCAGAACCGACTCAACCTAACAACAACAACACAACTCTTTTACAAGTGAAATACTTATTTTACAATTCATTTGGGATTACTTTTTCCATACGGTTATTAAGACATCACATATCTTGAAAATGTATTTTAGTTTTTTGTTGCTTTTATTTTGTTTAAGGATGATCTCTATGGGATATTATTTTAAAAGCATACCCAGTACAGCCTGGAAAGAAAAGGAGTGAAGCAGAGCAGGCGAGGCATGCCATTTAATGGGTAATTGTTATCCCATCTAAAGGGGCTCCACCTGGCAGTTGTTTCATGGGGGAAACAGTCCAGGTTTGACAGATCATCTAGTAGCTTTTCCAAGAAAACCGGGTAATCATCTTTGTATTTGAAATCTTATAATCTTTAAATGTTGAATAATCCATGTTTCAACTCTATGCTGGTAAATGAAAAGAATCAGTAGGTTGTTGTTTCCCAGTCAGCCACCAGTTTACAACCTCTGGTGTGTATCTTTAAGATCTTGCTCTAAAAGTAATTCCTGAACCAAGGTTCACCTATATTTTCTTTTGTTTTTTGTTTTTTTTCTTAGTACTGACAGTTTTTAGCTCACCTATTACTAATTTTGACAAACGATGTGGGTTATGTGTCTAACATCTTTTTCTTCTGAGAAGTTAGCTAACTGTATTATTCACTCCATTTTTTTCTAGTGCTTTGAAATGGCTGCTTTTTCAATTCCATATATTGGTAGAATTGTTTGTATATTTTTTCTTTTGTTCTTTTGATATATTTGTATATTCATGCATGACTATACTACTCTAGTTTTGTAGTATAATGTGTAGTTTGCAGGTTTTCCTCATTATCCATCATTTTCAACAACTTTATGTTTACTGTATGACTTTTTTTTAATTATATTATATAAAATCATCTTGATAAATGCAATAATGTTGAAATTAGACCTGATGTGGGAGAAATAACAATTTCATATGAAGTCACCCCATTTATCTTACACAGATAAATGCACAGGCACACACACACAAACACACACATTTAAGTCTTTCCTCTATACAGTTTTATGACTTGTACTTTTGGTAATAGATAAATAGACAGACAGATAGATAATAGCTAAAGATATAATTATGACTTTTCAAGATTTTGTTTCTTTATTTGGCCTGTATTAAAGACACGCCTTATCCTCAGGACTAGAAGTAAGGAAAGGCAAAATTTCAGAAAGGAAAAGTTGCATAATTATATAACACTGAAAATTAGAGCCATAGTAATCTAAAGTTACCAAAAAAAAAAAAAACACAACAACTTTGTGAAATATCTCTGTTTATAAACAGTAAGGAATTCTTGGCTTTTAGCCTATGAACTGCTAATGTATACATAGGTAGCCTTCAGGAAGTTTGTAAATATCCTGACTTGTATGTAATCCTTTCATGTGTATTGGTATTGTTCAGGGGAGAAGGTCGAGGGTGTTGTGATTTAAAAGTGAGTAACAACATCTGATGTAGACCACATCTCAGATCTGTGACACATTAAAACATCAAGTCTAACTGAAAGTTTCTGAAAGTTCTTTGATAATTAACAGTGGAAAAAGTCAAATATAAATCAACTATGAAAGGTGATATATTTTAAAGGTAAGAGCAACCCAAAGCATTAGTTCACTAAATTAGGTAGAAAATGCTAAATTATGTGGGAAATGCTAACTTAGGTGGGAAATATAAAGTACAACCATTTTTCCCTTCCCGTAGGTGGTTATATATTAATAATGTCATAACTTACTATAATATTAATAAGTATAATGGTAATTATTACTCTTATTGCCACCAGTTATTGGGTACTCACCATGTACTAACCACTGTGACAAGCATGTTAAAGGCAGTATTCCATTTCACCCTCAAAAAGTTCTAAGTATCAAGTATTATCATCATTTTCATACTGAAAGTGATCATAGATAATTCCACAGATAATTAGTGGATGAGCCAGAATTAGAACTATGACTTTATTTATTTTTTTCTCACTCAGGTTAAAATTAAATAAAAGCCTTCTTTTCTCTGCTTTTTTTATCTGCAGCTTGGATAAGTAGGGTGAGGTAAATTACAATAATGACTTTCTATTAAACATTGAGATTATTAAAATGACCAAATTTTTGCAGTTGAACATTTCAAGCTGAATCTCTTCCTAATCATTCCTAGACATTTTAGGACTGTAACGAACTAACCACTGTGTTGAGCATTAAGTGTGTCAATAGTCTAAGCTGCCTTTATTGAGAAAACAAAGAATAATCATGCATGATTTCTCTTATTCACTTACCTCAGCAAGCTTTAAGATTGGTAGAGCACAAACCCAACGAAACAGAGTCAATATTTTGGTGTCTGATATCTGGAAACATAGTTTTGAGTCCGTAGCAAGAGAATATTTTGAATGAAAGGCATTGTTCAAAGAGAAGTTTGAAAGTGAATTCCTTAAGATCCTGGTAACATATTAATAGCTAGTCATGGTGGACTTAATCATTAACCCATAGTGTACTGAGAACTCAAGATGTGATATAATAGAAAGATGGAAATCCCTTTCTAGTCTCGAATAGCATTGGAATAAAAGTCAAACATAAGGCATGGAGTTAAAATGACAAGTTGTAGCGTTCCCTCCTCTTGGGGTGGAACTTCTTTGGGATGATTAGAAACATCCACATAGATATGAGAAAATTGAGAACATTGAGTTGCATTGCCATGAGATAATCTGAGAGAGGATACAGGTTTTTAGCAGATGTCCATGGATAGTAATAGGTAAAAATTTATTAAGTGGTGAGTGTGTGGTAGGCACTATTCTATGAAATATAGGTAGCATTATTTTACACATGAAGAAACTGGTGCAGGGTGACATAGAGTAGCTTCCCCAAGACAACATGACTAGTAATCCTGGAACTGGGATGTGAAACCAGACAATCTGAAGTTGAAGCCCATTCTCTAAACACGAAAAAAAAAAAAAAAACAGCCTTTCCAAGTAAAGGGTGATGATGCTCTACAAGGTGGATAGCATGAAATCAGAATGGTAATGCATTTAGGTAACATTTGGGAACTTGAAAAGACGTAAACCAAATAAAGGAACGTAGGATGGGGGAGCGACTGTAGTTAGCGTATTCCTGTGTAATAGTTTATTTCATCATGCTATGGTTGTTGTTCTAGTGTTCTTAGTGCCTTTCCACTCTTGTTCTAGCTACTGCACAAACAAGGTGAAGAATGCCTGTGATGAGAGCTGATCATGTGACCTTATTAAAGCATGAGTTGCAGAAAGGCCTTAAGAAATTGCTCAGAGAAACTACAGTTGGTTGGAGTAAAGGCATTGTGCCAGATATAGTAACCCTCCAGAGAAAACCTGAAAAGATTTCACTGGGAAACAGTTTTATGTTAGTTTTTCCTTCTAATCTTGACTGCACATTATAAATATTGGGAGAGCTTTTAAAAAATACATATGCTCAGACCCCACCATGGACAAACTGAATCAGAATATCTGAGGATTGATTCTGTGTACTGGCATTTTTTAGGGCTCCCCGGGTAACTCTAGTGTTAACTCAGGGTTCCCCCTAGGAAACAGGCTGATACCTCTTTGCAAACTCCCTAACCTTTTTGAAAGTGCCTGTGTGTATTTCCTCCACAGGATATGAACTTTGGTATAGTAAAATATATATCTTTTTTTAAAATAGAGCATGTCCTTATATGTTCTATCACTCTTACCCCCCCTTCACCCTCCGTCTTAGTCATCTAGTGCTGCTATAACAAAATACCACAAGTGGATGGTTTTAACAGAGAGAAGTTTATTTCCTCACACTCAAAGTAGGCTACAAGTCCAAATTCAGGGCTTCAGCTCCAGGGGAAGGCTTTTTCTCTCTGTCGGCCTTCTTCTCTTCGGTGTTCCCCTGGACTAGGAGCTTCTCGGCGCAGGGACCTTGGTCCAAAGGATGCGCTCTGTTCCTGGCACTGCTTTCTTGATGGTATGAGGTCCCCCATCACTCTGCTCACTTCCGTCTTTTATGTTTCAAGACATTGCCTCAGGATACAGTCCAATCTAGTACACTGAGTCCTGCCTCACTAACACAACTGCGGCCCATCCTCGCTCATTAACATCATAGAGGCAGGATTTACAATATACTGGAAACCACACAATACCGGGAATCATGGCCTGGCCAAATTGATAGACACGTATTTTGGGGGACATAATTCAATCCATGACACCCCCATACAGGGGTGGAGTGTAGGACTGAATGATCTGCTCCTTTGGCTGGGTTTTAAAATCACAACATCTGTTTGGACAGAAATTTTGTCAGCTCTGGTTAATAAAATCTGATGTTGGAAGAAATACACATTTTATTTAACTACGGACTGCACATTAAAAAAAAAAATCTTTGTTGACAACTTCCTTAAATAACCTCTTTAAATGGAACAATTTATCTGGCCAATGTCCATTTCTCATGTGATCTTTTAAAGTTATTTTTACAAATAGGAAAAAGACAGCAAGGGATTTCAGGGTATGAAGCCCAAAACCACCATAACACGATAACTCAGTTCCAAGGTATTTGGAAAGTTGCATTCTTTTTCCTAAAACTTTTACCCTTACACGTGATTTCATAATATTTACATTTCCTTTTTTTAACTTTTCCATCATGAAGCATAAGCACAGATACGTATTTCTACCCTGGGGGTATTTTTTAAGAAAGTATCTTACTAGGTATTTAAAACCCATAAACTCTGACATGCTGCTATTGTAAAACCACTACCTACAAGTACATAGTGTTACATTTACAAAATGGTTGTCTTAGTTCTGAAAACAAAGAGCTTTTTTTAAATTCAAAATTAGTATACGTTGTCATATGATTATATTGCTGTTTTTTGTTTTGTACTAGGTTAATTTGATTTTTTTCCTATTAAATACTATCTGTCTATATGTCCCCTTTAAATATTGTGATGAATATTGGGTTTGACTAAAAGATTACTAAAGACTTCTCTAGTTCTGAAATTGTTTGAGTCTCCTGGTAGAAGAATACTGAAGAAGTGATGTGATTATAAACAACATTCACATTCAAGGAGAAAATGGCCAGAAAAAGTGTTCAGTTTTCTTGTCTATGTTGTGGTTTCTAAGCATTACCCAATAGGATAGTAACTTTATCTCCGTGGTTTGCCTTTATAAGCCCTCACATCAGAATCAAATTAAATGGGCATTTGGAAATATAATTCTGCTATTTTAATGCAGGTGTTTCAAATTAAATAAAAACAAATTTCAAGCCCATTTTTCAATGAGTGCTACTTTCAGTGCAATATTCATGATATACAGGATTATTTTTTTATTTTGCAAAAAGAGTCAAAGTAACTTTAAATACTGAACTGTCCTCATATATCCAAGTATTTATTTCAGACCATTAATTGCTTGACAGAAGCATTTGAGGAAAGGTGGATTTAAATTTAAAATATTAGACATCATTGTCCATTGAATATTACTATGAAACAAGCTTTAGAAATTAAAATAAAAACACATGAGGGAAACAAAGATTTGATTTACAAGCATTTATTTGCTTACAACTTTGCAGAACGTTACCTTGTATAAAATGGGGCATACCTGTAAATCACTTTAAGGGAAATGTTAAATATTAACTTATTGAGAGACTTCTCTCTGCAGAGCATTGTGTCAGACACTGTGGTGATCGCAAAGTATATAAGACAGTCCCACCTCCAAGATAATTATTGTTTAGTAAAGTACCAGTACCAGTTGTTGTTGAGTTGATTCCAACTCATTGCAACCTCATGTGTGTCAGAGAAGAACTGTGTTCCGTAAGGTTTTCAGAGGATGATTTTTCAGAAGTATATTATCAGGCCTTTCTTTCAAGGCCCCTATGGGTGAACGTGAGCCACCAACCTTTCCACCAACCTTTCAGTTAACAACCAAGCACTTAACTGTTTGCATCTCCTAGGGATGCCTTAGTAAACTAAGAGGACATAAATATGGATTACCAGGTTAGAGTATTAAAATAAACCAAAACAAAATTAAAAAAAAAAAAACTTTAAAGAGCATAGAAAGTACTATTGAGTTACTATGGAAACAGTGACAGACACATTTGATTGCTACCCAATGGCCCTTCCCTGCTCTCCTTTGCCTCACATCTCTGCCCTTCTTTTGTAACGGAACCCAAGTTTTAGTCAAGTATTTGATAGCCAGAAGAAACCTCAGTGTAAACAAATTAAAATTAAATTATGGTAATTTCCTTCTGCTGATTATCAGTGTTTTTTTTAAGAACAAGTATGTGACCTAATTCTGACCAGTAAGGCTTGAGGCAAAGTGTAATGGTGGATCCTGAAACGGTTGTCTTAGTTTTAGAAAGGTTCGCAGTGAAGGAATGTACATTCGTTTCCCCTTATGGCTCTTGGACATTTTATTTGTGAGACTCAGGTGCTTGGAAATACCATAAGCATTATGTGACATGAGGGGACATCCTTCCAAATAAAACCAACATACTGAGGATGGCTGAGTAAACAGTTGGAAAAACCTGGGCCTTTCTGGAAAACATTGAACCACTATATTAACTGACCCTAAAACTATGCCACCTCCAGACTTCTTGTTACGTGAGATTATAATAATAATAAAGATAATAATCATCATCACTGTCCCTCATTTTAAATTGGAAAGTCTGTGCTTCAACATTAGAAACGTGTTTCCTTGCCTAGGACAGCATGGTGTCATGTCCCTTATGTCCTAGTTAATTTGGAACTCATAAAGCCATCTCAACCCATTGATAAGGAAATCTGTATGAGCATTTCGAAAAGCTAACTTGGTCTTCTTATTTTGGAGAACACAAATTTGCCCTGATTATAAGTTTAGAGTGCTGGTTAGTAATTTGAGATTTTACTAGAGCGTCATAAATCACTTCCTTTATAATTTAACCCTAGGTATTCTAGGTCACCAACTACTCTACCATCTTTATTTTAACAGCTCAGGGATCTGCACAGATAAACTGATGCTACAATTTCCATTTTCACTGGCCACTTCACTTCTCCAAGATTAATTCCCTTGCAGTCTGTTCTCAAGAAATTGGCCTCCTATATCACTCCATGCAAACTGGTTACAATTAAGTGCTTAAAACAATCAATTTTGGTAAACAAAAAGGCTTGTACACCAGCCCAGTGATCACATCAGGGTGGGCTGGTGTTCCTCCATCAATAAAAACTGACTTGCATAGTTGGATAGTGCTAAGTGTTTGCTATGTACATATTTTACTGCTGTTGGATCCCAGTGCCTGGGATTAGTGGCTGGTGCTTCACTAATCTTGCAGCCTACAGCTCAAGGATCAGGCTTCCTCACCCAGCGTCTGATGTCCTGCACTGTTAGTTCTCTGTGTGGTCACCCAAAATGCAATGGGCAGCAGGAGGTCCACATACTTAACATTGTTTCTCCTCTATCTCTTCTAACCAACATTGCTGCACTAGGCCTCTTTTGTGTGCTGCTTGATCGTTTGCCTTTGATTTCTCAAAACTTCCTAAATCATGCATTCAAATAGAGAATTAATTCCAGAAGAGATAATGGTCACTTTGAAGGACAGCTATCTTATGTCCTATTCAGAAATCCCCAAAATGTATTTTCCCTACTCATGGTTTACTTTTTCTCTGGTTGCACTGACGTTATAACCCATATAATTCTGGGGGAAATGAGCCCGTCTATTTTGGTACTCATTGTGCTCACAAGATAACAGAGAGCAGCTTGAGTAGAATGGGGTGATGCAGATTGTTCTCTTGCTATTTCTTTACAAGCATGGACTCCTGTTTAAGCTTCCCTCAGGCTGCTGTAGAGCTGCTCCTGCCTTCTCTGGCAGCTTAGGACATCTCTCTTCCTTTACCCTGACTTGGATTACATCCCTTTCCTTCTGCGCCTTTTGTGCCAAGGGAGAGTCCTATGTTCTATTCATGTCTAATTAGGATGGAAATCAGATTATAAATAGTCCTGGTTTCTGTAACCAAATATCTGATTGGCATCATGAAGGCACAGTGGCTCTTGGATCATGACATAAATTATATGATTTTCCTGTTTTTTCATTAGACCTTAGTTGTGAGTTATTATCTGAGGGATATCCTGCCAAACCATGACCCAAAGACAGAACTTAAAGTGACAAAGCTACTGCTGGCAAGCCCTGACCCACAGGAATCCTCACACGGCAGCTGGCAAGGCAGAGAAAGAGGAGACTCTAAAGCAGGCATGTCAGCTTTCCAGGTTACCCAGGAATGGAAATGCTGCCCATAGCAAATGGAGCTCTCAGGAATGTTCATTAACTGAAAAATTTCAGGGTTTGAAGCATATAAAGTCTTGTGTGGCAATTACATAGTGAGCCAAGGGGCAGATGACATTAGCTGAGGTTGGTAGTGTAAGGAGGGTCCAAGAACATTCAGTCCCTGTAGGTCAAGATAAAGTATTGACATTGTAATCAAAGCAACTGAAAATCATCAAAATTTTTGTGTTTGTTTTGGTTTGTTTCTCCACACAGGACCCAATTTTATTTATGTTGGGTGAACTGAGGGGATTTTTTTTTTATTTTGGATGAATGATGAACTAGACAGAGAAGAATTATTACTGCAAAATAGGGAGGAGATAATCATAATGGAGCAAAAGTGATAACATGAAGGACATCAATTACAAATAAATATAGAAGTATTGGCCTTTGGGAAGAGGAGGCATACCTTCTCCATGGAGATGGAAGAAAGAAAAAGTAATAGGGTCCAGACACAGATTTAAATTTGGAATTGGCCATAGGAAGGTGAGGAATTTCCTGCCTGACTACTTTCATTTCCCAAATAACATATGGAAGAAAGATGACAGAATGGGAGGACATAACTGAGTTTGCGGATTATAATTCCACTCAGCCTGGTGTGTGATTTTCTTAATCAGTGCTGGTTCTGTATGTACAGAAATAGTGAAGTGAATTATATGCACGGTTTTTTTTATAGGCGCGTATGATAAAAGAAGGCTGTCTCAATGACACAAATGGTTAAGCACTCAGCTATTCACTGAAATGTTGGAGGTTTGAGTGCACCCAGAGGCACCTCAAAAGAAAGGCCTGGGAATCTACTTCCAAAAGGTCACAACAGCTGAAAACCTACGAAGCAGTTCTACTTTGACACACGTGGGGTTGCCATGAGTTGGAATCAACTCCACAGGAACTGTTTTGAGTGTTTGTTTGTTTTTATGGTAATGAGAGATGAGCAAAAAAAGGGAGAATAAAAATGTTGGAACCTAAGATGGAAAGGGAGAAAAGTAATTGTAGGATGGATCTTTAAATTAGTGAAAAGTTCATGAAGTGAACTGACTGGAAGTTTAAATGTAATGAAAAGAAATACAAGTTTTTTATGGGTATTTTTTCAGTAGGTGAGTCAGAATAAAAGAAAATTATATTTGAAAAGTTAGATAGCTGTGTGATTTTGGAAGTGGTAAGTATAACCAGGATATTTAACTTCTTTTAAAAAATAAGTATTTTCACAAGGGCATAATTGGGTTACTTTATGTAGTAGTTCCATTCTATATGCTGTCATCCTTGAATCCATACATTCTCTAACGAAGGGTTCTGCCTTATTATCTATGAGGATCCCTTCCTTCATTCCTCTTAAGATTTAACGAACAGCAGTTATCACTCCTCTCCAGAGAAGTCTCTTTTGTTCTCTTTGAAAGAAGTGGATAGTTTGTTACACAAGAAATGAGCCCCAACAGTGGCTAGCAATGATTCATTCTTTATTGCTGACTTGGAAGAGGGGAAAATTTATTCAATTAAGTATATAGACTATTTTCTGCATATTAAGTATGCCTTAGCATCCCAGGTTATCTTTATAAAATAAGGAAGAGTCCTATGCTCATCAGCAGATGAATGGATAAAGAAACTATGGTACATACACAGTGGAGTACTCCGCAATGATAAGGAACAATGATGAATCTGAGAAGCATCTCACAATATAGAAGAATCAGGAGGACATATGCTGAGTGAAATAAGTCAATCACAAAATGATAAATATTGTATGAGACCACTACTATAAAAACTTATGAAAAGGTTTACACACAAATGGAAACAATTTTTAATGGTTACAAGGGAGGGGAGGGATGGGGATGGAAAAACACTAAATAGACAATAGTTAAGTGGTAACTTTGGTGAAGGGTAAGACAGTACACAATACTGGGGAAGCCAGCACAACTCGTCCCAGGCAAGGTCATGGAAGCTCCATAGACACATCCAAACTCCCTGAAGGACCGATTTACTGGGCTGGGGGCTGTGGGGATCATGGTCTTGGGGAATCTAGCTCAATTGGCATAGCATAGTTTATAAAGAAAATGTTCTACATTCTACTTTGGTGACTAGCGTCTAGGATCTTAAAAGCTTGTGAGTGACCATCTAAGATACTCCAGTGGTCTCACTCTATCTGGAGCAAGGGAGAATGAAGAAAACCAAAGACACAAGGGAAAGATTAGTCCAAAGGACTAAATGGACCACAACTACCACAGCCTCCACCAGACTGAGTCCAACACAACTAGATGGTGCCCAGCTACCACCACTGACTGCTCTGACAGGGATCACAATAGAGGGTTTTGAACAGAGCTGGAAAAAAATGTAGAACAAAATTCTAACTCACAAAAAAAGACCAGACTTACTGACCTGATAGAGACTGGAAAAAGCCCAAGTAAGGCCCCTGAACACCCTTTTGGCTCAGTAATGAAGTCACTCTTGTGGTTCACCCTTCAGCCAAAGATTAGACAGGTCTGTAAAACAAAAGGAGACTAAAGGGGCACACCAGTCCAGGGGCAAGGACTAGAAGGCAGGAGGGGACAGGAAAGTAGGTGAAGAAGGGAGAGTGTTGACATGTTGTGGGGTGGGTAATCAATGTCACAAAACAATACGTGTACTAACTGTTTAATGAGAAGCTAATTGGTTCTGTAAACACTCATCTAAAGTACAATAATAAAAAAAACAGAAAAAATCATACCTACATTTAAAAAAAAAAATAAGGGAGAGTCCCTTAAAATGCTTTTAAACCAAAAGTCTATAGATACAATGCCCTTTTGGCTTGACTACACTCGTGAAGATATTATACTTGATAAACCTTCTGCTCCCCTAAAAAAAAAAAAAAAAAAAAACCTCAATACATTTAAAATTTTACAGTATGTATTTAGAGAAAAGTAATGTATTTACAATTTTCAGATGCTGTATGAAATAAGGAGCCCTAGTGGCACAATGGTTAAAGCGCTTGGCTGATAACCAAAAGGTCTGCAGTTTGAATCCACTAGTCACTCCACAGAAGAAAGATGTGGCAGTCCGAAATATCACAAACACACACACACATAAATGAAAGTGTAAGTAATAAAAATATAGAGATTGCTATGAAAGATGGTGGACCATTAAGCTGTATGACATATATAAGTAAAATTGTAAGCTTTGTGAAAATATCATCTGAGTCATTTCTTTGAACAACAGTAGATGGATGTTTTCATTGACTAGTTAATGTCTGAGATCCATAGGAAAGGTTGTAACTGATAAAAAATGCATTAATAATTAGTTTATACCTGAGTTAATGGCTATATTTTTATGACTTCGTTTTCAAACTGTAGGCAAATTTATAGACTTCAGTCTCTAAGCATGAATAAAATACATGAAGATCAGTTATTTTTCATGCATAAATACAAATACACAAATTTATTTTTCTACAAATCTTGTATTTCTTGAAATCCTCATTGAGCTTGAAAAGTCAATATCATAACTTCAGAGACTAAATATCAAACCAAACACTTCATTGCAATTATAATTATTTCTAACGACCTAACATTCACGTAGAAATATATGGTGATATTCTATCTGAACAATGTAAAATGTGTATCACAATTTATATGTTACCTAAATGTAGTTATACTCAGACTTGATATGTGTAAAACCTATGTCATAATACTTACTGGAGAAATGAGAAACACCATTTCCTAGTGTCATGGATTGTATTGGGTCCCCCCAAAATATCTGTCAACCTGGCTAATCCATAATTCCCAGTATCATATACCATTTTGTCATCTGATGTGATTTTTCCATGTGTTGTAAATCCTGCCTCTCTGATGTTAATGAGGATCACTGACAGTGGGATTACTGGCACTTATGTTAATGAGGCAGGACTCAATCTACAAGATTAGGTTGTGTCTTAAGTCAATCTCTTTTGAGATATAAAAGAGAGAAGCAAGCAGAGAGACAGAGGGACCTCCTACCACCAAGAAAGTAGTGCCAGGATCAGAGCGCATCATTTGCACTTGCGGTCCCTGTGCTGAGAAGCTCCTAGACCAGGGAAAGATTGATGACAAAGACCTTCCTCCAGAGATGACAGAGAAAGAAACCCTTCCCCTGGAGCTGGTGCCCTCAGTTCAGACTTCAAGCCAACTAGACTGTGAGAGAATAAATTTCTCTTTGTTAAAGCCATTCACTTGTGTTATTTCTGTTGTAGCAGAACTAAGTTACTAAGACAATTAGTTTCTTATTGCTTCTGTAACATATTACCACAAACTTTGTGGCTTAAAACAACTCAAATTCATTATCTTACTGTTATAGAGGTCAGAAGTCTGCAATGAGTCTAACAGAGCTAAAATCAAGGTGTTCCCAAGGCTGAATTTCTTCTGAGGCTCCAGGGGAGAATCTGTTTCCTTGCCTTTTCCACATTCTAGTGGCCACCTGCAATCCTGGGCCCATGGCTCCTTCCTCCATTTTCAAAGTGCATCACTCTAATTTCTGCGTTCATCATCACATCTCCTTTTTCTAATTCTGATCCTCTTGTCTCCTTATAAGAACCCTTGTGATTACTTTGGGGCCACTCACGTAATCCAAAATGATCTCTCTCCATCTCAAAATCCCTAATTTAATCACATCTGTAAAGTCCCTTTTATCACATAAAGTAATATATTTACAAATACCAGGGATAAGGTCGTAGACATCCTTGGGGGCTGTTATTTAGCCTACCACACACTCACACTGGAGAACATTGTGATATGCTTCAGAACTTAACATTTTCATAAAATTATTTTATGATTAATGACTATAATTAGCTGTCCAGATTGTAATTAGTGAAGATTGTTAATGCTTTCTATGGTGTTATAAGCCTTATTCAACCTGGTATTATAATCCATCTGCTTTGCAAAATATTTCAATTCAACTAACTCATTTTGAATATAAAACACTGTGACATTTTTGCTAAATAATGTACTGAACATTTATTCATTTGAATTACACCTTTTGAGTTAGACATTTTTTTAGGGGATACAGATGCAAAGATGAATAAGGAGTAACTTCTGTCTATAGAGTGTGCCAACCATGGGGTAGGTATTGCAAATGTAACCTGAGGGTGGGAATGCGAATGATTACATTTGAATGAGTTCAAAACAGTATATGAGAGAACAGAAAAGAAATAGTTTTTGATATGAAACACTGGGAAAGACTTCACAGAACAATTAGTCATTGGCTTTAGCTTTAAAATATGGAAAGGATTTTGACTAGAGGAGCAGGAGAGAGGAAAGAGAAGGCATGCTAAAGAATAAGAACCACTTGTGTGAAGATGTGATGCAGAAAGCATGAGATTAGAGAAATATTAGCAGCCAGACTGATGAAGAAATGTTAATGCCATAACAAAGACTTGGAACTTTATCATCGAAAGAATCCACTGAAGAAAATAGTATGTAATTTTTGTTATTTTTTTTTTTTGATATGATTTTTGTTTTGAGTTGCTACTATATTACAGACATTATTGTAGGTGCTGAGGATATAGCATGGAGTTTATATAGTAATGACCAGTTAATAGACCAAGTGCTGTAGTCTTTTAATTTGTTTTTATTTTTATTTGGTTTTGATCTTTTAATATTCCCAATATAAAAAAGATTGTATTGAATATTGTGTTTATCTATATTTATATCTATATCTTCTATCTTTACCTGTATCTATCTATATATCCATCTATCTATCACTGTTTATCTACCTAGCATCATCTCCTTATCTCTATTCTGTTGAATAACATTATATGATTGTATATCTGAGATGAAGGAATTTAGGATTCTCAGCACAATTTTTCTTTCTCCAAATGGGGCAGCACAGTTCTTGTGTAAGTAAGTACAAAGGCTTTTCCCAGAATGTCTCTATAAGCACGTGTGTGGAAAGGAGAGCATGGGTTTTACCATAGTTCTTCTCAGCTTTTCAAAGTTCTCTAGGGATACTTGTCCACTTAGAAATATATGAATTCCTTTACACCACAGATTGTCTGGTAGTACAGTAATTTATGACCATTTCCCCATCTGCCTGATAGAAAATTATAACTGCCCCCCAACTTTTTGTCATTCAGTCCTTCCTGAGACCCTTAGTATAATGATAATAATATATTTTTTGCTCCAATTCAACTTCACGTGTATCAACTCAGCATATAAAACCATTTGTATGTAAATACGTAAAAGATTCATAGTCATTTCTCTACCCATCTGTAAAACAAACAAACAAACAAAAAAAAAAACAAACCAAACCTACAGTTGAGTTGATTCCAATTCATAGCGACCCTGTAGGACAGAGTAGAACTGCCCCATTGGGTTTCCAAGGAGCAGCTGGTGGATTTGAACTGCAGACCTTTGGTTTGCAGCCAAGCTCTTAACCACTGTTCCACCAGGACTCCATTCAACCTGTAGTTGATGTAAAATCATGCACCATGACATGACTTTTCCTATCAGTTAGTAGTACGTGTTCTCATTCTTCACAAATTTATAAAATAAGATTTATTAAAGAGATTCTAGATGCAAAGTTAAAAGCCCCTATTAGCCTCCATGGAAAACCTGGTGGTGTAGTGGTTAAGTGCTACAGCTGCTAACCAAAAGGCTGGCGGTTCAAATCCACCAGGCCCTCCTTGGAAACTCACTGGGGCAGTTCTACCCCGTCCTATGTGGTCACTATGAGTCGGAATCAACCTTCATGGCGACGGGTTAGGTTTTTTGGATTAGCCTTCATGTCAATCAACTATTAAAGTACTTACGTACATGGTTGTCTTCACCCATTTCCGTTCAAAGCTTTCCCAACTTCCCTTTTAACATTTTATATCTGATATTCAGGCAATTCAGATCTCCCCCCTCTAATCTCTCTTTGACATGTTATGTGACTTACACTTTACCATTTTTTTCTCTCACATAGAACTCATCAGTATGGCTTCTTGTTTAACTTTTTTTTTTTTTCTAATTATCCAACATCTTACTTTTAAAGCCAATAATTATTTTGCTAAGATTGACTTGAAAGCTGGTCTTGTAGAGATTCCTAATAGTATATTTAAGCAGGCAATACAAAGGAATCTATGGTTTAATGTGAGAATATATGAAAGGGTTTGGTTGTGTTATCTGTTCCTAGAAATTGTCTTTGTCCTGCTTCTGTAAAGGACTAAAAATTGATTTGTCTTTGGACTTTAGTTTCTCCATTAGCAGAGTAAGGGCATTTGAATAGATGACCTGGACTTGCTCCAAAATTTTATACTTTCATGATACTCAATAAATTCACATCACTTTTGTATATTTCCCTGTGTAATGAATAGGTATCTCCCAGAGCTCCACACTTCCCCTTATATTCAAATCAGTATGATGGGAGGACTCTAGGCTCTCTTTCTGGCAAAGTAATTTATGCAGCCACTCTACCTTTTCAGAATATGTGATTCAATAGCACTCTTCAGTAAACGGACACATTTCCTCACTTAGAAATCCCAGGGACATCACTGAATATTAGAATCTGTGACTATTAAATATTAAAATATGAAGAGTCTATTGAATAACATGTAGAAAAATGTGTTACCGTTTATTTCCTCTAAGTTTTATGTTTTAATGTCTTTACTGGTCACATTTCATTTACTCTTATAGCCATATTTGTTTAAATTAATATTATTATGACATTTGTTATCATAAACTGGAAAATTGCTAAATATTTTAAGAAAATGAAATAAAACAACATTTTCTCAAATGTTCATTAATGATATAGATAATTTGGAATAATGATATTTAGAAGTAATGTTGATAATATGTAACAATGTCCTAAAAAGTAAAAAAATAAATAAATTTGCACGTATTTATATATCCCACCTAAATATATGGAATGTGGTTTCCATTTGAAGTGGGAAGAAATTTTGCTAAGATTCAGTAGACCAATTTAAAATCAGTAAGTCAATGATATAATTTTTCTTGTCAAAGTAAGCATTCCTTATCTAATATGAAATGCAGATTAAATATTTGCTCATTAATTGAGTAAAATGGTTGACATTATTTGATATCATGCAAATATATTGTTGGTTAAAATGCTAGGCATTATAATTCCACCAAAAATTATGTTTCTGTTATGTGTAATATTGTCATTTTTCCAAACTGTGTGCAAGAAGTGAACTAAGAAAGAAAAAGAACAAAACAAGTTATTTAATGTGTTTTCTGTTTCAGTTGGTGACTATTTTCAAATTATGTCCTAGTTTCTCCACACTAGCTTGAGTTCTTAAGAAAAACACCATCATAATTGCCAAACCTGTTCAGTCTGTAAATCAAATTAATTACTGTCTCAGTCATTTCAGATCTTTGACTGTTTCTATTTTAATAAATCAGTATAGTCTACTAGGCAAAAATTAAGATGGTTTCCAATGAAATTGGTTTTAAATATTATTTAGTTCCATTTTTCAATGCACTTTAAAAATTATATTTAGTTTTTAATAGGGGTGGTATAGCTTTTATTTTTATTATAATATTGAAAGAACTGGAAATATAAATTGTTTTTAATATGTCTCGAATATTTTGAACAGTATGTGTAATTTTAAGTAGAAAGAACTAAAATGAAGCTAAGTTCTTGCTGAGGTCACAGAAATTTTGTGAACAAGTCCAAAACTGATGTATTCTTCAGAAGATTAATAATTTAATTAGAATTTTTAAGATATAATGTAACAGTAAGTAAACATGTGACTCAATTCTTTTCTTTGAGGGTTTTGCAATTTGATAATTGTTTTTCTAGAGTGATAGTTGATTGGTAGTATGGGTGCCTCCAAGGAGTCCTGGTGGCACGAAGTTAAGTGCTCTGCTGATAACCAAAGTGTAGGCAGTTTGAACCCACCAGTGACTTGGTGGGAGAAAAGACTTGGTGATCTCCATGAAGATGACAGCCTAGGTAACCCTATGGGGCAGTTCTACTCTGTCCAGTGAGGTCCTTATGAGTCAGAATCCACTCCACAGCAGCAAGTTTGGTTTGTTTTTTTTTTTTTTTTTTTTTTTTGAGATAGTATAAATGAATTCATATAGTTACTACCAAATAGACGAGATTCTGTTTTACCAATTATTATCCTCCTCTACGCAACACACAGAAAGGAAAACTAAATGGTTGCTTTTAATTAGCAAAGTAAATGGTTACATCAGCGGTACTGAGAATATTAGGCTGATGATCAGAGATCCTTTCTCCATTCTCTCTCATCCTCATTTCCATGAATTGTATAAGGCCAACAGAACTTCTGAGCCTAAAGCTTTTTAACAAAGGTGGCAACATAAATATTGACAGCGTAATACAACCAGAAAATTTAAATTATCCATCAAATGCCAAAAAACCTGATGAAATCAACATTTTTAAAACATATTCACAATTATATTCCTCATTTAACAAGATGTACCTATAAACATCAAATATGTCCATGTACTTTTTTCTTTATCTTTTTAGTACAATGGATTACATTAATAGATGTGAATATTGAATTAGACTTGTGTTTCTAGAATTAATCTCCCCTTGGTATATCTATAGGAACCCTGGTGGCACAGCGGTTAAGTGCTGGCTGCTGACTAAAATGTTGATGGTTCCAACCCACCAGCCACTCAGAGGCAGAAAGATGTGGCAGTCTACTTCTGTAAAGATTAGAGCTTTGGAAACCCTATGGGGCAGTTCCACTCTGTCCTACAGGGTCACTATGAGTTGGAATTGACACGATGGCAGTGGTTTTTGGGACACACACACATATATATATTCACACACATATATATAAGTAGACATCTAAATTTTATCACTACAAATTTAAAATAAATGTTTTACAGAACTTTTGAATGGATTCATCAGTGTATGTGTTTGTATTGTATATATGTATTGTGAACACCACCAAAACAAAACACTGGACAACGGTAAAGGCTACCCTGAAGCCATAGTTCCTTAGTTATTTTTACATTTTGTATTACTCCTTTGAGATTCAAATTCTCAGGCTAGGTATCTAGTTGGCCATTATATGTATTAGAATATTATATATATACGTGTGTGTGTATGTATAGTAACTTGGAAACCCTGATGGTGTAGTGGTTAAGAGCTCGGCTGCAAACTAAAAGATTGACAGTTCGAATCCACCAGCTGCTCCTTGGAAACCTTATGAGGTAGTTCAACTCTGTCCTATATGGTTGCTATGAGTTGCAATTGATTCAATGGCAATGGGTTTTTTTTGGATACTAACTTATGTTTGTATAAATATATATTATGTAAATACATTATATTGCATATATAAGTATATTGTATAATAATTTATATATGAATATAAATCACTATTATACATAGCTATCTGTGTTTATATCTAATTGTGATTTGATATCCACCAACATCTATATAAAAACACATTAAAAACTTCCTTAAGAGTCAAAAATTTTACATTGTTCCCTTTCTCCTTTGAATTAATATTTCCATTCCACTTTGTCAAAAAATTTTATACTAATAAATATTCTTTATACTTGTACCTTTAAAAACTGTTCAGAAAGACCATTTTTAGAAAAGAATGTATAAAGAAGCTGAGTGTCAAAATTTATTCTCCTTAAATTATTCATGTCCATTTACCACATGTCCTTTTACCACCAGAGGTATGCATCCTTAGTTTAAAGACCTAATGTTATGATATTCTTGAAATTATAATTTCTTTACAGGGATTTAAAAATAAAGCTTATATATTCTTAAAATTCTCTTGGTTGTATTTAAAATAGTACATACCTTTACCTATTTTATTCCTAGAAAATTATATCTGCAGAATTATATAAAATAATTGAACTATTTGACTATGTCCTTTACTTAAAAATCTTAAAGATTTATAATAATACAAAATTACAGATAAATCAACCAGAATCCATGAACTTAAACCAGAAAATAACACATATATTCATTTTTCACTTTTTCAAACCAATGCTCCAGTCAGAGATACAGAATATTATCATCATTTAAAAAAAACGGGGAGAGTAATGGTGACCTATACCTATAAAGTAGGTGATGTTGTTTTTTGAATGCCAGTTGAAATACATCGTTGTATCATTTTCTTTATATATTAAGAATCTTCTTTAAATGTTATATTCACCTCTTTTTAATTCAGTTGAGTAATTTATAATTGGTACCATGTTCTAACAGCTTTCCCCAGACATATATATTAACTCTTTAGAAAACACAAAGAAAAGGCAAATATTTCCAAGGATAATTAAAATTAAGTTTTTAGCACATGAAAATTTTACTCAAGTTTTCAAACAGTTGTGTGGATTGTGGTTCTGAAACAAATTTATATAGAAGAATATGTGCATTATTCAACTATGTTAGAAAAAAATCCCACTCATCTTCCAAGTGGTTAGCAAAATAAGTTAGTATGCTGAGAAATAATATGTATATGACTACTGCTCTTTCTTTAGAAAACTGATGCTTTTTTAATTAGATGGATTAATTTATCTAAAATATAAGGTTATCTTTCTAAGTAATTAGATGTATGTAAATTATCTCATTTTATTAAAATACAATTTCTTTTCATTATTTGTAGGAATGTGGTACAGTGCTTAGAATTCTAACCAAAGTATTCTTATTTTACCATAGTTGCTGCCTCTAAACATTTCAGAAACAAAACAAGAAAGTTTCTCCGATCAAATGAATTACATTAGCAAAATGTACCAAAGGGAAGAATGTAATGAGGTAAAATAACACAATTAACTTTCAACTGTTGAGGCATCATTAGAACACTATTGACTTTTCTAGATATAATTAAGGTGTCAAAGGAATGCACATCTTAAAATCATAGATTCTGATATAATTTGCTTAATTTATAATTTTGCTTCAAAGAGAAAGCACAAATGGTTTCCACACTGGAATAACAAAACATAACTTTTTTCTAAATGAATTTATAAAATAACACAAAATTAATTTTTAAGTGTTCATTTGGAAATACATTTTAATGGTCTAAAAGAGGTTAAAGCAGGAATACTATTTGGAGACATCAACAGGAATACTATTTGTAGACAACAGATTTTTGTTTCATTAGATTTTAACCATTTGACAATATTTCTGCCACACATTAGATGCTTTTCTTGGTCAGAAGAAATATTTATGTGGATTACTAAATCAGAGAGTTAGCCTATAATAAATTCTTTTATAGCTGATAAACTACAAATACATTGTGTAAGGGAAGAACAGATATTGTGCAGAGCATATAGCAAAAGAGAAATTCAGAGAACAAATATTAACAGAGAAAGAGGTTATTGTCATAGTCATTCTGATGCATGTATTGTCCAAACAAGTGAAGAAAATTACAGAAGCAAATAAGGTTTCATTGGCAGTACTTAGTAAAATTTGACTTGTGCTTACCCTTTGGCAACTTTTCCTTAGCTATAGATTTTAGGGAAATTCTGGTAGAGATCCATATGGTAAGTATTCGTAGCATTGTTCATGGAAGTGAGATGTTGGATGTAATTGGAGATCCACCACTACAAAGAAGAAAATAAAATGTGCAGGCATATTGTAGCATATTATGTAACATTTAGAAGCTATGAGTTTATGTACAGGAGGGGTAATATGAATACACTTTTTAAACAAAATTAAAAAGTGGGACAATAGCATAAGGTCTACAGCAGCATAATATTTATTCAAATTAAACATACACACACAAACACACAAACACCACACCACTATTACCACCACCACCAGCTGCAACTGTATGCATTTTCAATGATATGTAGATATTAAAAGACATTTTTCAGACACATTACGGTGAGTGCACATTAGGGTAAAATAACCAAACCCATTGCCGTTGAGTTGATACCGACTCATAGCCACCCTACAGGACAGAGTAGAACTGCCCCATAGGGTTTCCAAGGAGCAGCTGGTGGATTTGAACTACTGACCTTTTGATTAGCAGCCAAGCTCTTCACCACTGCACCACCAGGGCGCCTACATTAGGGTAAGGGGAATGAAAGTGGAATATATGAAGATATAAGCAAAATGTATCTATTTTTCTATATGTCTATATGTATAGATATACCACAAACATATATAAGTGTATGTATGTATGTATAGATTGTTGTTAGTTGCCTTTGAGTCGACTCCACCTCATGGCAACTTTAAGTATAACAGAACAAAATGTTGACCAGTCCTGGGCCATCTTCATCATTTTTTATATATTTGAGCCCATTGTAGCTACTGTGTAAATCCCCTCCCATTGAGGGTTTCTCTCATTTTGCTAACATCTACTTTACCAAACATGATATCCTTTTCTTGGGATTGGTCTTTCCTGATGACATGTCCGAAGTAAACAAGCCCAAGTCTTATCATCCTTGCTTCTAAGGGGCATTCTGATTTTATTTCTTCTAAGTTTAATTTGTTCATTTTTCTGGAAGTCCATGATATATTAGATAGATAGACAGATGATAGATAGATAGATATTTCTATATAGTTTATAGTATTTTTAACTTATAGATATATTATAAACATATATGCGGTGTGATGGATCACTTTTGTGTGGCCTTTCTAGCCATGGTCTTGTAACTCCCACCGAAGTGATTGGGTAGGGCTGTGCAGATATGGTAATTGTGGCCCACCAAAGGGATTGGTCAGTTTTGCCATCCTGCTAGGTTTGAAATGAGCCATTCCAGAGACAGGAAAGAGAAGACCCCACCACTACTGAAGACCCCCCACCACCACCAAAGAACAGCCAGGAGCCAGAGTGTGCTTTGGACCCGGGATCCCTGCACTAGGAGGCTCCTGGGACCAGGAGACAGAGAGAGACAGAGGGAGAGGCAATGGCAGAGAGGTGGCAGCAGGGACCCGGCAGCAGGAGATGGTGTGGTGGGCTTCACGGCCCACGAAGAGAGAAAGCTGAGTGCCTTCGGGCAGAGGTCAAGGGCTAGGGAGAGGCGTGCCTGCTAGCATGGCTGGGAAGAGGCTGTCTTGATGGAAGAACTATATCTTGAGTGTTCCTGAACCTGTTACTTCCCTAATAAGCCCCATAACTGTGAGTATTGTCTGTGAGTTCTGTGTGGCCATTGCAATGAATTATCAAACCCAGCAGAGAAGTAGTGAGTGCAACGAGAGGGATGGTTGATGTCAGAACGATAAAGATGATGGAGAGAGGGGGCATGTCTGACCTCTGCCTCATAGGAATCAGCCTTGGAATGTTGATCTTGATTCTCTTTCCCCCTTTGGGAAGTTAGAGGAGGTCAGATACTACACCCATGTGGTTTTTACAGTATATGTATATGTATCCATATTCTTTGACAGTGAATTTTGCCATTCTTTCTCCTAAAGGTGGAATGTACTTCCCAGTCCCTTGACCTGGGCTCTTCTAAGTGATTTGTTTTGGCAATGGAATGTGGGCAGAAGGAAATGGTGCATTTAGAGCCCAGGCCTTCAGAGATATCATGTGTTACCTCTTGTCTTTATGCCAATACCATAAGAAGAACTTTCGCTGGATATCTGTTGCCCTTAAGCCTAGACCCCAGAATGAATAAATGTGAAGCAGACCAGATCCCAGTCTATAGACAGTTGTCAAAGCCAGTTGGACTCACACCTTGAAGCAGAGCCAGCCAGCCTAGATCCGCTAAACTATAGCCAACCCACAGATGTACGAGAAACAAATGCTTATTGCTGTATTCCACTGAGATTTTGTGGTTGTCTTCTATGCAATAAAAGATACTCAATATGGTAATAAAAGTTTTTTTGCTTTTTTTCCCATCAGTTGTTGGGGTTTTATACATAACTTCTGGATGCTAGACAGACATGCAGAAAATCTTGAATTCGTCTTGTCAGGGCTAAGAGAAGTTCAAATGCATGGGATGATTTGAACTCAGGCCAAATTTTATTAGTCTGCAAAGATATCTTTGATATTAACGTTCTTGGTTGCAAGCAAATGAAAGAGATATTGAATAAATTAAACAAAGTAGAATTTATTAGAAGCTATCTAATAGATCACAGAATCAAGGGAAAAGCTTGAGGACCCTGGTCAAAAATTGGCATGTCAGGCAGCTAGGCAGCAAGGAATAGAGCCAATATTACAGCCCACAAAAGAAAATCTGATTACGATGCTGTTCTGAACACCAAAACAAAACCCTGGACAACTGTAAATAAATATCCCTTGAAGCCATAATTCCTTAGTTGTGTTTACATTTTTTTATTACTCCTTTGAGATTCAAATTCCAATGCTAGACATCCAATTGGTCATACTTAGTCCATATGCACATCCTAGAAGCCAAGAAGCAGAGAGAAGGCGCATGTGAGCAGGGAGGGTGGGTTTCGGAAGGGTTGGGGACCTTCAGCTTCATGGTGCAAAGTGGAGTCCCCTTCTACTAAAAATCATACAGTGGTGAGAAGATGTTCCAAATAGGACGGATGTTCAGATTTGGATTGTTAAAAAAAAGAAGAAGAAGAACAGCAAATGAGCTCTACAATATTCCTGGGAATTCTGCTTAACTGAAGTAAAAGAATTAAAGCAAGATATATGGGAATTAGGAAAAGAGATCTAACGGTACAACAATCTGGTGGAGGAAAGTAGACATAGAGTTAAAGAACAAATAAAGTAGCTAATCATGGCTTCTGTGGAAAAAATGAGGTACAGATGTGTCTTAGTCATCTAGTGCTACTCTAACAAGGATACCACAAGTGTATGGCTTTAACAAATAGAAAGTTTATTCTCTCACAGTCTAGTAGGCTGGAAGTCCAAATTCAGGGTGTCGGCTCCGGGGAAGGCTTTCTCTTCTCTGTTGGCTCTCGTGAAAGGTTCTTGTCAATCTTCCTCTGGACTAGGAGCTTCTCTGGGCAGAAACGTCAGGTCCAAAGGACTCGCTCTGCTCCCGGCACTTTCTTGGTGGTATGAGGTCCCCAACTCTCCACTTGCTTTCCTTTCCTTTTATCTCTTACAAGAGATAAAAGGTGGTGAGGGCCAAAACCCCAGGGAAACTCCCTTTACATTGGTTCAGGGATGTGACCTGGGTTAGGGTGATGTTACAATCCCACCCTAATCCTCTTTAATGTAAAATTACAATCACAAAATGGAGGACAACCACACAACACTGGGAATCATGGCCTAGCCAAACTGACACACACATTTTTGGGGGGACACAATTCAATCCATGACAAGACGGAACAAAAAATTTTTTGGATCTAATTTTATGAACTTCTGGCCCTTCTGCCTGAACACTTCTCAGAAGTGTGGCCTCTGTCTTGTGCATGCATCCTGCCGTTAAAGTGACTAAGAGTCCCTGTGGACTTCCATTTATTCTGCAGAGGATTACAGAACTGGAGTTCCTAGGTGACACAAACAGTTAAGCACTCAACTACTAACCAACAAGTTGGCAGTTCTAACCCATCCAGAGGTGCCTTGGAAGAAAGGGCTGGTGACCTGCTTCCAAAAAGTCACAACCATGAAAACCCTATGGAGTGCAAATCTATTCTGCACATGTGGGGTCCCCATGAGTCAGAATCGACTCAACAGCAGTTGATTTAGTTTTCGGATTTTAGCTATGACCCCTAGTCAGACTCCATGAACCATATTTGGTACTTAGCAGCCAAGACGAGAGCTATTCTATTCCTTTACGAGACACTCACTTTTAATTTTCTTCATTATAAGATTCTTAGCATTTCAAATTAAGGTTAATAAAATAAATTTAACCTTGCTCATAGAGGGTGTAAATACACACACAATTGCTCTGTATGTAAACTCTGCAGTATCATTTTGACCTGCTGACAGTTTCTAATGAAGGTAACATTTATCTGTTAAAATTTCAAAAAAAATTTAAATTGAAGCTGAGTCTGCTAATTTCTTTTTAAATTATTAATTAGGGACACATAGACTTAGAATCAAAAGAGTAAATTTTTTCCCATTTTGAAAAACACTAACTAGACAATAGATAAGTGGTAACTTTGGTGAAGGATAAGACAGTATGCAATACTGGGGAAGTCATCACAACTTGACTAAGGTAAAGTCACAGAAGCTTCATAGACACATCCAATCTCCCTGAGGGACCAAATTACTGGGCTGTGGGCTGGGGACCATGGTCTCAGGGAACATCTAGCTCAACTGCCACAACATAGTTTATAAAGAAAATGTTCTACATTCTACTTTGGTGAGTAGTGTCTAGGGTCTTAAAAGTTTGTGAGTGGCCATCTAAGATACTCCACTTGTCCCACCCCATCTGGAGCAAGGGAGAACGAAGAAAACCAGAGACACAAGGTGAAGATTAGTCCAAAGGACTAAAGGACCACAACTACCATAGCCTCTCCAGACTAAGTCCAGCACAACTAGAAGATGCCTGGCTACCACCACCTACTGCTCTGACAGGAATCACAATAGAGGGTTTCAGACAGAGCTGGAGAAAAATGTAGAACAAAATTCTAACTCACAAAAAAAGACTAGACTTACTGGTCTGACAGACTGAAGAAACCCGAAGAGTATGGCCCCTGGGCTCCCTTTTAACTCAGTACTGAAGTCACTCCTGAGGTTCACCCTTTAGCCCAAGATTAGACAGGCCCATAAAACAAGCAATAATACACAAAACTCAACCTATTTAGGAGACTAAATAGGCACACCAGCCCAGGGA
The DNA here is from genome assembly GCF_000243295.1 of Trichechus manatus latirostris. Lineage (NCBI taxonomy): Eukaryota > Metazoa > Chordata > Mammalia > Sirenia > Trichechidae > Trichechus > Trichechus manatus. The sequence goes on from NW_004444078.1 coordinate 5,223,309, forward strand.
CAAGGACAAGAAGGCAGGCGGGCACAGGAAAGCTGGACGAATGGAAATGGGGAACCCAATGTTGAGAAGGGGAGAGTGTTGACAAGCCACAGGGTTGACAAGCAATGTCACAAAACAATACGTGTATTAACTGTTTAATGAGAAACTAATTTGCTAGTAAACTTTCATTTAAAGCACAATTAAAAGAAATAAAATAACAATAACTCTCATTTCACCGAGAGGCTTCTGAGGCCAGTAGAACCTCAATGATTTAACAATTGTCCCACAGTAAATTAGGGTCAGATGTGAGACTGAAATCAAACTCCTCTTCTTCAGGGGTATTTTTACTATATCGTTTCTGGTACAGAGCATATATTATGCATGTTGTTATTCAAACTGTTTATACCAGGAGTTAAAAATCCAGATCTACAGGGACCACTAAGGTAATATAAATGAGTAAAGAGAAACAATGAAAATGCGTAGGTGTGCATTGTGTGAATGGTGGTACAAAATGGAAAGCAAATCCTTCATCTGAAGGGGTAGCCAGCTGTTGCCATTGTTAATGCATGCCCAATGTGTCCAGATCTTTTTTTCTTTTAATTTAAAATATCTTTATGTTTAAAAATTGTCTTAAGAATAAAAACTGAATGATATGAAGACCAAACAAAACCAGTCTAGGAGATGGATTTGTTCTGCAAGCTGCCAGTTTGTAAATTCCAATCTATGCCATCTCCTATGAAATAACAGGGAATAGTATCACCAGGATTCGTTGAATGAAAAAAAATCAAATATTCAGCATCACTGTCCTCAGTGCAAAAATCCATTGAAAGAAAAGGAAATGAAATAGACTATAGAAATACTTTCAATCAGTGAAATAGAATAAAAATTGATTTGTCACCTTTAAATCAAAGTATATTCTTTTAAAGTCTTCAAACACACTACCATATGTGTGAAATGCTCTGTTTAATTTAATGTGAACAATGATAAAGATAGTTAATCTCATCATAAATAATCTGAGAAAATAAAACTTTGAACAGGTAATCAATACAAACACAGTGATAATCAATTCATCAAACTTATACTTGAGATGTAGATAAACTCCCTTAGCTCTTGATATAATTGAGTACCTTGTCAATTTCTTCATTAATAGTTCAGTGTTGATTAACTGACTGGTATTTTCTCTCAGAATTAGTCATTGATTATCATGATGCAATGATGTCACTGACAGCTAACTGTCCTTTAACTAGGAGATGTTGTTGCCCTACTGTATAAAATTTACAATTCAGCTGAATGCCAAAATAAACATAAAATCCTTTTGTATGCATTATCTAATTGATTAATCTGACCATGAGTCCTAGTTTTCTTGGGCCTTTAATCATATGCATAAAACATTTTTAGAATGATTCATTTTAGAGATCAACATACAGTTTATACTAAAACAATGTTTGCAAACTTTTTTCTCCCAAAAAATAACATTCCAAATAGTAATAAATTCCATGAAAAATGGAATTTGGGTTCAAATAAGTTTGAGAGATGTTGCATCCTAAATTCCTATGATAGAGGTTCATTTTACAAATTAGTACACTAACCATTCTGAAAAGTCATCCTGCAATGAATCCTATCTTATTTTATTTAACATAATATTTCTCAAGTTTATTTGAGGTGGGAGGCATTTTGTCCCTTGATTTTCATGAACACATCTTGAAAGTGTGCCAAAGAAAGGCAAACAAGTTGCCCAAGGTCACACAACTGATTAAACTCAGATTTAAAAATACTTGTAAGATTTTCTGATTCCTACAATATTTTGACAGAGACATTTTAGAAAAAATAATGTGAATATTTTTCCTTAATCTTGGACATATTAATAAATATCCTAAACATGTCAGAAGCATACAAATTTGTAATTTTCTTGATCCACTTATTTTATCAGAATTTTCATGAGTACAGAAGTAAAATTTCCATAAAACTATTATTTTCAAGAGGAACAAACTGTGGATGAGTGACAAAATGAGCTGGCCTGTAAACTTTCAAATATAATCATATTTTTGTTAAAAACTTAAATAACGCAGAATATAATACCATAAAAAGTTAAAGTACCTCTCCAATCCTTCACTCCTCAGGGAAGTTATGCAAATCTCCCAAGATAGTCAAGCTAGATTCAAATAGATCCCAAAACTCTCTAAAGAGACTATTTCAGGGGCAACATGGCACTATAAACAGAAACACTACACCGTCCCTCCACAGCAAAGATCCAAAAAACTAAGTCAAACAGAGACAAACATCAATCCTGAAACCCTAAGCATCAAATGAAGAGATAAAGAACTCAGCCAAGCACCTGATGGAATAAGAAACTGACAGAGAACAGAGAGTGAGGAGAGATACATGCAGAGGTCCTTTATCAGCTAACACAGCACAGATCCACCATCTTGGACTCCTATCGGAGATTGGAAAACAGGGGGTATGAGAAAGCAGCTTCATGGAGCTTCAAGCAGGAGACAGAACAACTGGTAACCAGCAATACACGCTTTCCCACTCCCCACTTTCATCAACACACCTTGGCCTCCTCTGCTTCCTGTGGCCACAGTCTCTTGGCCAGGAATCACCGGCTTCACCCTGGTGCTGCTTGGATTTCACCCACACGGAGTGGCTGGTTCCCTGAGTGCCATTTGTTGGCTGCTGGTGTTGTTTTTTTCTGCTTCTTTAGATTTCTTCCTTACCTATCACCACCTTCCCCTCCTTTCTCTGAAATACCTGGCTCCATGTGCCATCTTTGCTTTTTCCTGAAAGGCTGTGAAACACCACTTCACTGTGAAACTGCTTCCCTGCCCATGCCACCACACTGGGGGGAAACCTGGGGCTTTTTGTTTGTTTGTTTATTTGTTCTGTTTTGCTTTGTTTATTTGTTTGATTTCTTTTTCCTTTTCTTAGCTTGGGAGCACCTTCTAGCCGGGCAGTATTGCGCAGCTTGGGAGGTACTCACTTATTCTACACAGATACACACTGGGGCATTTGTTTTTTCTTTCTTTTTTTCTTTTTCCTTTTTTGGTTTTAGTTTTTATTTTGGGGTTTTTTTCTTTGTTTTGTTTTTTTCTCTCTCTTTTTCCCTTTTTGCATTTCTACATTTCCCAGTTTCTCATCTCTCTATACTTAGCTTCTCTTCCTGTCTCCTGAATACCTGGTGCTGTGTGACACCTCCACCCCTTCTAGACAGGCTGTACTTCACAGCCTAGGAGCATCTTCCCAAGTCCTCGCAGCCGCACCAGTGGGATCCCTGGAGGCTTTTCTTTTTTTTTCCTAATTATTATTTATTCATTTTTCTTTTATCCTTTTTCTTTTTGTTTTTCTCCATTTCTCAGTATCTCATCTCTCCACTCCAATGGAAAGCTCCCTTAGCATTCTTTTTTGTTTTTTTGTTTGTGTGTTTTTGGCTCCTGTCCCTCTCCCCTCTCTCTCCTCTTTCACATACCCATCTTAGCTCCAAACATCACAATCTCCCCCCTCCTTCTTGCCTACCTGAACAGTGTGCTGAACATCACACCCCCAATCAGCACCAGCACAGCCTACTGGAACCTGCCCTGCACTGATTCCTGGGGACCCTGTCAGCTCTAATAAGTGAACAAACAACCCATCCCAGCAACTCCCCTTTGGATGAACCTGCCCTGCTGTACCATACCTGAGAGACTGATCCTACCCTTTGGAGAAGGAGGTGAAAAGTATCGTGCCCACAGACGAGCAAACAACAAAGACTGCACAGCCCACCTGCTCAGACATAACCAAACAAAACAAAAGAGCAAAATGAAACAAAAAAACTACAAACACTAGATGAGGAAAATAACTACTGAATTTCCCAAAGACAGCAGATAATATCAAAACATATACAAAAACAGGACAAGATGGTTCCAGTAGGCATCCAAAATAAAACACCAGATAACTTTCCAGTACAAGAAAAGACACTAGAACTACCAGACAGGGAATTCAAATCTCTACTATTCAGAGATATCCAAGAGTTGAAGCAAAAAGCAGACAAAAATGAGGAAAAAAATAGACAAATTCATGGAAAAGGCAGACAGATTCATGGAAAATACAGACAAAAAAATGGAAGAATTCAGGAAAATAATACAGGAACACAATGCCAAAATAAATTCACAACTAGAACTCATACAAAAACAACAATT
>NW_004444078.1:5227562-5230163 GCF_000243295.1 Trichechus manatus latirostris
TAGAAAGAGCAAGGAAAAAAAATCAACTACATGGAAACTGAATAATACCCTGCTTACACATCACTGGGTAATAGAAGAAATCATAGATGGAATCAAAAAATTCCTAGAATCAAATGAGAATGAAAGCACATCATACCAAAACCTTTGCGAAACAGCAAAGGCCGTCCTCAGAGGACAATTTATAGCAATAGATGCACACATCAAAAAAGAAGAAAGGGACAAAATCAAAACATTAACTACACAAGTCAAACCAATAGAAACAGAACAGCAAAAAAAAAGTCCACAGCCACCAGAAGAAAGAAAGAATAAAGATCAGAGCAGAAATAAATGGAATAGTGAATAGAAAAACAATAGAAAAATCAACAAAACCACAAGTAGGTTCTATGAAAGGATCAACAAAGTCAACAAACCAGTGGCCAGACTGACAAAAGAAAAACAGAAGAGGACACAAGTAACCCAGATAAGAAATGAAATGGGGGACATTACAAAAGACCCAACTGAAATAAAAAGGTTCATAACAGAGTATTATGAAAAACTATACTCCAACAAATTTGAAAACCTAGAGGAAAGGGATAAATTTCTAGAAACACACTACCTACCCAAACTAACACAAACTGATGAAAATCTGAACAGACCCATAACAAGAGAAGAGATTGAAAAGGTAATAAAAAAAAAACTCCCAACAAAAAAAAGTCCTGGCCCAGATGGCTTCACTGGAGAATTCTACCAAACATTCAGAGAAGAGCTTATACCATTACTACTCAAACTACTTCAGAATATAGAAAAGGAAGCAGCACTTCCCAATTCATTCTATGAAGCCATCATAACCCTAATACTAAAATCAGGCAAAGATGCCACAAAAAAAGAAAATTACAGACCAATATCTCTCATGAATATAGATGCAAAAATTCTCAACAAAATTCTAGCCAATAGAAATCAGCATCGTATCAAAAAAATAATACACCACGACCAAGTAGGATTCATACTAGGTATGCAAGGATGGTCAGCATTAGAATATCAATCAAAGTAACCCACCACATAAATCAAAGGAAAGAAAAAAATCACATGATCATCTCTATTGACTCAGAAAAGGCATTTGACAAAGACCAACATCCATTCCTGATTAAAATTCTCAATAAAATAGGTATAGAAGGGAAATTTCTCAACATAATGAAGGGCATCTATGCAAAACCAATAGCCAACATCATTGGTAATGGAGAGAGGCTGAAAACAAGGATGCTCTTTATCTCTACTCCTATTTAACATTGTGCTAGAAGTGCTAGCTAGAGCAATAAGGCAAGAAAAAGAAATAAAGGGCATCCAAATTGGTAATGAAGAAGTCAGACTGTTCCTGTTTGCGGATGATATGATACTATATATAGAAAACCCTAAAGACTCCATGAGAAATCTATTGGAACTAATAGAAAGATACAGCAGAGTAGCATGATACAAGATAAGCATACAAAAATCAGTTGGATTCCTATACACCAATAAAGAGAACAATGAAGAGGAAGTTAGAAAAACAATACCATTTATAATAGCCTCTAAAAAAAATAAAATACTTAGGAGTAAATGTAACCAGGGATGTAAAAGACATATACAAAGAAAACTACAAAACACTACTGCAAGAAACCCAGAGGGATCTACAGAAATGGAAAAACATAGCATGCTCATGGATAGGTAGACTCAATATTGTGAAAGTGACAATTCTACCCAAAGCAATTTACAAATACAATTTATTTCCAATCCAAATACCAACAACATTCTTTAAAGACATGGAAAAACTAATCATTAACTTTATATGGAAAGAGAAGAAGTCTCGGATAAGTAAAGCACAACTGAAGAAGAACAATAAAGTAGGAGGACTCTTACTACCTGACCTCAGAACCTATATACAGCTACGGTATCAAAACAACCTGGTACTGGTACTATGAAAGATACATTGACCAGTGGAACAGAATTGAGAACCCAGATGTAAATCCATCCACCTAAGGTCACCTGATCTTTGAAAGGGCCCAAAGTCCATCAAATGGGGAAAAGACAGTCTTTTTAACAAATGGTGCTGGCAAAACTGGATGTCCATTTGCAAAAAAATGAAACAGGACCCATACCTCACACCATAAACAAAAACTAATTCAAAAAGGATCAAAGACCTACATATAAAGCCAAAATCTATAACGTTCATAGAAGAAAAAATAGAATCAATGCTAGAGGCCCTAATATACAGCATTAACCAGATACAAACCATAATCAACAACACACAAACTCCAGGCATAACTGGCATCTTCAAAAAATTAAACATTTATGCTCATCAAAAAACTTCACCAAAAGAATAAAAAGAGAACCTACAGACTGGGAAAAAATTTGGGGGCATTACAAGTCAGATAAAGGTCTACTCTAAAATCTACAAGAAAATCCAACACCTCTACAAGAAGAAGACAAATAATCCTATTAAAAAATGGGCAAAGGAAATGAACAGACACTTCACCAAAGAAGACATTCAAACGGCCAACAGACACACGAGGAAATGCTCACGATCACTAGCCATTAGAGAAATGCAAATTAAAACCACCATGAGATACCATCTCACCCCGGCATTAC
>NW_004444078.1:5231485-5238258 GCF_000243295.1 Trichechus manatus latirostris
ACAATAAAAAATAAAATAAAATTATATAAAAAAACAAAAAATAGAGTATTTTACAATGTGACAGAAAATTTGAGGTTCCAACTGTCTTCCCAAATCTAGGAAGAATGTGAAACAGTTGCATGCTACCATTTCTCCAGCTGCATATGTCTTCGCCCAGCACTGAAAAAAAGAAAAAAAAAATCCCAGCATACTTCAGTCCATTCTGACTTTACTTTTATTTCCTTTTTGTTTGATTGATTGATTATTAATTTGTTTATTCGAAGCACAGCAGAGCTTTCTTTTTTAATATTAGAAAACCCTTCAGTGTGTATATGGCTCTTTTCCCAGCTCTCAGCTATAAAAAACAGCCAGGTAGAATTTTTTTCCCCTCAGACCGGAAGAGCAGGCAGGTTTTTCTTTTCAGGGCTGTGCATCAGGGCTCAGTGAGAAACTTCATCCACTTATTTTATACCTTTTGTTCCATATAGTCTTTTAAAATTTCATATTTTAAAGTACTGAAATGTACGAGCTCTTAACCAGTACACCACCAGGGCCCCATTACATATATTACACACAAATAAGTTCACAAATTATAAGTGTGCTGGTATACAGTGTTTCATAAACTAAATATACCCAGGCAACCAGCACAAGAGTGAACAAAACTACCAGCTTAAGAAAACACCTCACTGGGCTCTTCTGTAATCACTATTATTGTTGTTGGTGCCATACAGTTGGTTCGACTCATAGTGACCCTATGTACAACAGAACTAAACACTGCCCAGTCCTGCGCCATTCTCACAATCATTGTTATGCTTGAGCCCATTTTTGCAGCCACTGTATCAATCCATCTCCCTGAGGAACTTCCTCTTTTTCACTGGCTGTCTTCTATACTGGAAACTCTGGTGGCGTAGTGGTTAAGTGCTATGGCTGCTAACCAGAAGGTTGGCAGTTCAAATTCCCTAGGTGCTCCTTGGAAACTCTATGGGGCAGTTCTACTCTGCTGTATACGGTCACTCTGAGTTGGAATTAACTCGATGGCAATGGGTTTGGTTTGGTTTTCGTTTTCTACTGTACCAAGCATGATGTCCTTCTCCAGGGACTGATCCCTCTAATAACACATCCAAAGTATGTACGATAAAGTCTCGCCAACCTTGCTTCTAATAAGCATTCTGGCTGTACTTCTTCCAAGACAGATTTGTTCGTTCTTCTGGCAGTCAATGGTATATTCAACATTCTTTGCCAACACCATAATTCAAAGCATCAATTATTCTTTGGTCTTCCTTATTCATTGTCCAGTTTTTGCATGCATATGAGGCTATTGAAAATAGCATCACTTGGGTCAGAAGTGATTATCTTTTCAGAAATAGTCATAATTGTGATTTCTAATTCCATAGATAAATTTTTGCTTATTTTAGAACTTAATGTGAACAGAATAAGACAGTTTTGTACTCTTTTCTGACTTATTTTGCTCTGTTTATGTATGTATTATATAGTTTATTATCATCTTTGTACAGAATTTAACTTTAGGAAAATACCTCATATTATTTATCCATTCTATTGATAAACTTTTAGGCAGATATAATTTTTGTTTATTCTGAATAGGTTTGATTTGCCATTATTTCTCTAGATGACTGAGTTAAAAACTTAAATCATTGTGTTTTCATATATCACTGGATTCAATTTTCTAATATTTGTTTAGGATATTTCATCTATGTTCATGAAGGAGATTGTTATTGTACTCTTTCTTGTTATGTCCTTGTCAGGTTTTAGTATATATTTTTTTTCTTGGTAAGTCTTGCTAGAGGTATCTATTTTATTATTCTTTTAAAGAGCCAAAGCTTTATTTTTAAATTTTCTCCATTGTAGATTTTTTCAGTAATTCATGCTTTTAGGTTTTTTTGTCAAACATTCCATTTAGATTTGATTTTCTATTCTTTTTCTAGCTTCTTGTCTTGGAAACTTTGCTCATTGTATTTTTTTAATAACACATATATTTTAAGCTACAAATTTCCCTCTGAGCAATTCAACAGCTATATCCCACAAGTTTGATGTCTTATCTTCACAGAGATCAGATTACTTTCTAGTTTTCATTGTGACTTTTTTCCTTGGTCTATGCATAATTTATAAGCATTTTTTTAAAAATTTGCTTGGTAGATAGGGAATATTGTAGTTCTTTTTATTCTTAATTTTTAACTTAATTCCACTCGGTCATAGAACATAATCTGAATCATATTAATCTTTTAAAAAGTTGTTGAAGTTTTTTTTATATGCCAGTATATAGTCAATTTTGATAAATGTTACTTGAGCTTTTCAAAATAATGTGATTTCTGAGGCTATTGGAAATTATATTTTATATAATGCAATTATATAGGTCAACTTTAAAATTATGTTTGTTAGTTAGATCTTTTAACATTCTATAGTATATTCTGTAAAAGATTACTAGTTTAGGTTTTGTGTGCTTATTATGTCAGGTATTGAGAAAAGTTAGTTAATGTCTTCCACTCTAAGTATAGATTTGCCTAATTTTTCTTTTTAATCCCACTAATTTTTGCTTTACATATTTTTAAGTTAAGTTATTGAATCCAAACAGTTTTAGAATTGCTATGTTGTCTTCTTCCACTGTCCCATTTATCACCATGCAAAATCCTTCTTTATCTCCAGGAATCCTCCTTTTCCTGAAGCCTACTTTTTCTAATATTAGTAAAGCTACCCCAGGTTTGTTTTCTCTACCTCAGTTTTACTGATACGTCTTATCTCATCCCATAACTTTCAACGATTTGTGTGTGTGTGTGTGCGTGCGTGTGCGTGTCTTTGTCTTTCAGATGTGTCTCTTTCAAGGACTATTAAAAAAAAAATCAAACCTGTTGCCATCGAGTCGATTCCGACTCATAACGACCCTATAGGACGGAGTAGAACTGCTCCACAGAGTTTCAAAGGAGTGGCTGGTAGATTTGAACTGTCATCCTTTTGGTTAGCGGCCAAGCTCTTAACAGATGATCTTTTTTTCTTTTTCTCATCCAGGCCTATGTAACTACAAAAGCTGCGCTGGAATTCTCTGTTTCTCAGTAGCAGTCTTTTTCCTGGGTTTATCCCAGAATTTCTATATCTAGACAAGGCCCAGGATTATGAAATACACCCAGAGATAGCTGAAAATCATCAGATCAATCTCAAAAGAATACCTACTCTGTAGCCTGGAGACCTAGTTGCTTACACAGATTTCTGAATACTTTGTGTGTGTGTGTGTGTGTGTGTGTGTGTGTGTGTATCCACATTAATTCAGCTTTTTAGGTTGTTCTTAGCAGAAGTGTTACCCTTTAGTGAATTACTTCATCCTACCTGAAAACAAAAATCAGAAGTCAGCATGATTTTTAAAAGATGTTTGCAATTATAAATAGAATAATATTAATAAGGTATTTTTAATGTTAAGACTCATATCAGACTAGCAGAATAATCTTTCACAGGAAAGACTCATATCTAATGATAAATTAATGATTGTCAGTAGCTAAATTTCAGAGAAAGTGAAAAATGATTGTGTCATAAGTGGTCTTTTTTTCATAATTGTATCATATTTGTTTCCTTCTTAGACAAAAATATTACCATTATCACTGATATAATTTTAAAAATCATTACAGTTTTTTATTTTAGTTGTTACTAAAAGCATTTTTTTTTTAAAAAAAGCCTTGCAAAAAGAAACAAAAATTATGTGATATCTTTTTCTGTAGGGTCCCTACTCTGTGATATTAAAAGTTTAAAAAGAGCAAAAATTATTTGATATAACTTTTAATATCTTAAGGAAATGCTTTATATCACAACTAAGTAATATCTGTGTGCTATCACTATTCAGAAAGAAAGAGGGGCCATATACTATCAGTGGTAAATTACAGGATCACTGTGTTGTGTAGATTCAGTAGGTGTCCAGATGAAGATTTTTTTCCGTTTGTTAAATGAATTAATTAAAGATGTCAGACAGTTGCTGAAATATATATATAATACATATATATGTACAGATATATATAGTTTCTGAATATATATACAATGATAAAGAAGTCTGGAGGATATACATCTTTTTTTTATTTAATGATTTCTGGTGGAAACAGAATGAGATAAAAGAGAGGGTAAGGCGGACATTCTCTTTTTATTCTCTGTATAGCTTTACTGTTTATTTTTTCTTACAATTAGTATGTAATATATATTACCAGCGTAAAAAAAAAAAAAAAAACAATAAAAAGCTGAGAAAAGTATATCAGGCATTGAAGATAGTATCCACAAACTCATAGAAGTTCAAAACAGCAATGTCTTTGCCAGGAAAGTCCTGGTATTACTAGAGCATACCTTTCAAAATGGAGTCCTGCTAGGGCATGAGGGTCAGATGGGAACCAAGACTCAGAGACTCTTGCTGATGATACCAGACTTTATTCTGTAGGTGATAAAGAGGGATTTTTAGATTCTAAGTAAGGTGGGGGTAGTGACGTCACACAAATAAGTTTATACTTTCAAATTGAGTAACCCAGGTATTTACCAGAAGCTATTAGAGAAGATCATGAAGTAGAATGTAGGGGATTAGAACCAGAGTCAAAAAAGGTTATTGAAATACTCTAGGTGAGAAATTATTAAGGCCTGAATGATTGAACTGAGAGTAGGTATGAGAATATAATGTTGGATGTATTGAGTTTTTGATGACTGCTGGTAACCTATGTTGATACGTTGAGCAGTTTATTGGCTGTATGTCTGAAGTGCAAAGTAAAGTTCAAAACTGGATGTAAAGCCTTAAACATTTTCCAGCACATACATAGTAATTAAAGTTATTTTTACACTAGATGAAATCACCCTGAGAAAGCAATAAAGAGAAAAGGAAAGCAAAACAAGGACAGAAACCTTGGAAGTACTATCTAATCGTGCTAGGCTGAGGATATGATGCCCCATGAAATGGAACAGGGAGAGAGCAAAGACAGAGGGAATAAAAGTATCACAAAAGCTAAGAGTGAGTGAGTCAATAGTATACATAATGATATTCCAGGAATTACAATATTAATAAAGTTACAAAATATTCCATTTAGACAATTAGAGTATTAGTCATAATATATATCATGGTTTTATAGCTTTTGTTTTCTGACTATGATGCTATGATCTCAATGGAAGCATTTGATTACTATCTAAATACTTGACATTTATCTGAGAAAATATATACTAGAAATCTACATTTTACTGAAACAAATGGACAGAGGGAATATCAGTTGCTGAATGACTATAAACACACCATTTGAACAGCTACATGTAATATGATTGCTGCCTAAATGTGTTAGGATAAGTGGGAACTTGGCTTTTCTACCTAGTTTACCCAAAAGGTAAGATCTCCCAGAGGATGATGTTTAGAATTAACAACATCGACTAACTACATTTAACTAGGTCAACCTGCGTGAGATAATTAGCATACTTAATTTTGATTTTAAAGTGCCCCAAAGGAAGGTAGTATTTGTATGTTTACTAAGAAAACTTCAGTGAGGAAAAGAAGGTAAAGAACAACGAAGATAGGTTTAAATGTTAAGAAGTGACATAAAATATTTTGCCAGGATATTTTGTATATAAGGAAGACTTGTATTAAAATTTATAGATGCCTATCTGAAATTATTCACAGATGCGTTTCCCTCAAGTTCTCCTCTGCCTTAGGAAGATTATTGTATTTATTTCATATTTAGTAATCATTTAAGAATTATACTTTGTTAAATGTTCTGGAAGGGCAAATAAATATCTTAGAACATATTTGTTGGAATAAAGGTCTTCAGTTGACAGAATTTAGCTACTTTTGTTAAATTATGCAACTCGTTGTTAACAAGGGCCTTCACTATACTGAGACATTCAGCATCATGTAGCTGTCATCAATAGAAAGATATACATTTGTTCACATATTAACGTCCTTGACATTAGGATGCACCTTATAATGAAAACTGGTAGCATTTTTTTTTTCTTTTTTTTCTGGTATAAAATATCATTGTTTAGAAAATTGGGAGTGTTTTAGGCTAGATAAAAAAAAATATATGTATATATATGTGTAGGAGCCCTGGTGGCACAGTTAAGCACTTGGCTGCCAGCCAAAGATCAGTGGTTCAACCCACAAGCCACTCCATGGGAGAAAGACGTCACAGTAGGCTTCCATAAAGATTACAGCCTTGGAAACCCTATGGGGCAGTTCTACTCTGTCCTATAGGATCACTATGAGTTGGAATCGACTCGTCGGCAAGATATATGTGTACTTTTAGAATGAGTTTATGCTATCTACAAAAAAGCTTGATATAATATTGACTGAGATATCATTTAATATATAATATGAGTTGGAAAGAACTGACTTCTCAAAAATATTGAGTTTTCGAATCTATGATTGCAGAATACCTATCCATTTATTTAGATTGTCATAGATATCTTTTTCAGAGTTGCAGTTTTGTACATACAGATCCTGTACATATTTTGCTATATTTTACCCAAATATTTCGTTTTTGTGCTATTGTAAATGCTATTTTTTTAAATTTTTTCCCACTCAAAAATTTATAAATACATTGTTATGTGACTGTAATTGCTCTACCCATACTGTGACAGCACACTCCTCCCTTCCACCCCTGATTCCCCGTGTCCGTTCATCCACCTCCTAACCCTCCCTGCCTTCCCATCTCACCTCCAGACAGAAGCTGCCGGCTTAGTCTCTTGTATCCACTTGAGCTAAGAGGCACACTCCTCACGAGTATCACTTTATGTCCCACAGTCCAGTCCAATCCCTGTCTGAAGAGTTGGCCTCAGAAATT
>NW_004444078.1:5238358-5240629 GCF_000243295.1 Trichechus manatus latirostris
CCTGTCAGGGAGGTCATTGGTGGTAGCTGGGCACCATCCAGTTCTTCTGGTCTCAGGCTGATGAAGTCTCTGGTTTATGGGGCCCTTTCTGTCTCTTGGGCTAACACTTTCCTTGTGTCTTTGGTGTTCTTCATTCACCTTTACTCCAGGTGGTTGGAACCAATTGATGCATCTTAAGACCTCAGATGCCACTCACCAAAGTAGGATGCAGAACATTTTCTTAATAAGCTTTGTTATGCCAATTGACCTAGATGTCCCCTGAAAGCATGGTCCCCAGACTCCTATCCCTGCTACTCTGTCCCTCAAAGTGTTTGATTGTATTCAGGAAACTTCTTAGCTTTGGTTTAGTCCAGTTGTGCAGACTTCCCCTGTAGTGTATGCTGTCCTTCCCTTCACCTAAATTAATTCTATCTACTATCTAGTTAGTAAATAACCCTCACCCTCCCTCTCCACCCTCATAACCATCAACAAATGTTGTCTTCTGTGTTTAAACCTTTTCTTGAGTTCTTATAATAGTGGTCTTATACAATATTTGTCCTTCTGTGACTGACTAAATTCACTTAGCATAATGACCTCCAGCTTCCTCCATATTATAAGATGTTTCACGGCTTCATCGTTGTTCTTTATCATTGTGTAGTATTCCATCTGGTGGGTATAATGGTATTTTGTTTTAATTTCAAATTCCAATTGTTGTTGGTATTTAAATATATTCTGATGCATAGCGACCATATAGTACAGAGCAGAATGGCCCCATAGGATTTCCAAGACTGTAAATCTTTATGGAACAGACTGCCACATCATTCCCCTGTGGAGCAGCTGGTGGGTTCAAACTGCCAACTTTTTGATTAGCAGCCGAGTGCTTAACCACTGTGCCACCAGGGCCCCTTACTCACTAATTACAGGAGTTATTTCGTCAGTTTGGGGGGATTTCCTACATAGACAATCATACTATCTTCAGATAAAAATAATTTTATTTCCTCCTTTCCAATCGGTCAAATTTTATTTACTTTCCATTCTTACTGCAGTAACAGGGATTTCCAGCATGATGTTGAATATCATTGTCAAAAGAGGACATCCTCTCTGACAAAAAGTCGTCTGTAATTCTCATCCTTGTTTCTCTATAAGTGAGGTGATTTCCTCCCCCCGCCCACCTCTGGTTTCCTTCAGGAGCCCTGGTGGTTCAGGGGTTAAGAGCTCAGCTGCTAACCAGAAGGTCAGCAGTTTGAATCCACCAGCCACTCCTTGGAAACTCTATGGGGCAGTTCTATTCTCTCCTACGGTCGCTATGAGTCAGAATCGAGCCAGTGGCAACAGGTTTTTGGTTTTGGTTTCTTTCAAGATTTTCTGTCTTCGGTTTTCTGCAGTTTGCGTATGTGTCTAGGTGTTGCTTTTGTGGAATTTTTTTCCATTTGGTGTTTTCTTAACTTAGTGAATCTGTGGCTTGGTGTCTGCCATTAATCTTGGCCATCATTAATTGAATCGTTTCTTCTGTTCTACACTGTTTCGTCTTCTGGTTGTCCAATGATGCATATTTAAAATTGTCCCCCAGCACTTGGATATTCAGTTCTGTTTCTTTTTTCTCCCCGTATTCTTTTGTGTCTTTGTATTTCATTTTGAGGATCTTCTATTGTCCAGTCTCCAAGTTCACTATTTTCTCAGCGTGTCAAATCTACCAAAGATCCCATCAAAGGCAGTCTTCATTTCTGTTAAAATACTTTTGATTTTTACCATTCCCTTTTTATTTTTCTTAGAGTATCCATATCTCTGTTTACATTTCCTGTTTATTCTTCTTGTTGTCTACTTTTTCCATTAGAGCTCTTAACATCTTAATCATAGTTATTTTAAATTCCCTGTTGAATTCCACCACCTGTGTCATATCTGAGTCTGCTTCTAATACTTGTTTTCTCTCTGCAGGCTGTTTTTCTTGCCTTTTGTCATACCTTATAATTTTTTTAATTGAAAATCAGACATGTTTTAAAGAATAATAGGAACTGAGGTAAATAGGCTTTTAGTGTGAGGATTTATGTTGATCTGGCTAGGATTGGGGTGTGTTTAAGGTGTGTGGTAACTCTAGATGCCACAGTTTTCAAATTTCTTTAGAGTATTTGTTTATGTAGGTCTTGTTATTGAAAGGAGTCTTGGTGGCACAGTGGTTAAGAGCTCAGCTGCTAATGGAAATGTTGGCAGTTTGAACCTACCAGCCACTCCACGGGAAAAAGATGTGGCAGTCTGCTTCCATAAAGATTACAGCCTTGGAAACCCTATGGGGCA
>NW_004444078.1:5240729-5281201 GCF_000243295.1 Trichechus manatus latirostris
TGGCAGTTTGAACCTACCAGCCACTCCACGGGAAAAAGATGTGGCAGTCTGCTTCCATAAAGATTACAGCCTTGGAAACCCTATGGGGCAGTTCTCCTCCATCCTGTAGGGTCACTATGAGTTGGAATCGACTTGATGGCAATGGGGTTTGGTTGTCATTGAGTTTCCCTAGAACTTCTTAACTTCTTGCACCACTTTCGGACGTAATCCACTGTTAATATACTGGAACACTGTTGGTGTGGTGCCAAGGTACTGAGGAGGAGGAGCATTCTATAATCTACTGATTAAATCTCAGTCTTTTAATGCACTTGCATCTCTGGGTAGTGAACTTTACAAGAGTTTCTACAGCGGAAAACTTATTTTTAATCCTTCCCTTGGTGATACAAGAAGGCTAGTGTGGACTGGAATGGAATTAATACCTCTTTGTCCAGCTGGAGTAAAGCTAGGGCAGGACTTTGATGTGGAGAATGCTCTTTGTGTATTTCACAATTATCATTCTTCCCTTTTCCCTACTAGAGCCAAACAGAATCTTTCTTGGATCTTCACTGTGAGAATTTACTGGGGTTCCTGGAGTTAAAACCCACAACTATGGCCTCAGGAGTTTCTCACTCTTACGGTAATCCACACTCAGCCTCCAGCCATTCATCAAAATTACCATTAAGTATTATTCATATCAGTTTATGATTCTAGAGACTTCTATTCCAGGTAAGGAGGTCTTGGCTGTAAATCTTTGGATCTTCTTGTCTCTCTAGTTTTGGGTGTAGCTGTTATACCTGCAACCTCAGTTCTCTGATGTTGCAATTTGTTCAGCTTTGTCTTAGTGTAAGGACTGGAGTGATGACTTTCAAGTTCTTTACACGTCATAACTGACATGTAAAATGTGTCCCAAGATACATTTCTAAGTAAAAAAAAGTAAAATGTAGACCATGTGCTTAGTATACTACTTTATGCATGAAAAGGGGAGGCAAAAATATATAGTTATATCTGTTTCACCACATAATGGTTGAGTAAAAACAAACAAAAAATAACTGATCAATAACTTGAAGAAGAGGAGCAAGCAATGAGTTAGTTCTGTGTAGGTGAGAGACGGGTAGATAAGATGTTTTATATATAGATAGATATAGATGATACAGATATGGATATTGATACCGATCTAGATATAGATATAAAAAAAAAAATCAGACCCATTGTCGTCAAGTCAATTCTGGCTCATAGCTACCCTACAGGACAGAGCAGAACCGCCCCATACGGTTTCCAAGGAGCTGCTGGTGGATTTGAACTGCTAACCTTTTGGTTAGCAGCCAAACGCTTAACCACTGCACCACTAGCGCTCTGATATAGATACAGATATACATACAGATACAGCTACAGCTACAGCTATAGATATAGATACATACATGATTTTGAGTACTAATATATTCCTTCACGAAAAAAATGCAAAATTGAGTAAAACAATCACTTCCTAAATACTATATATTTTCTTTCTTTGGAATTATGTCTCACTTTATCTTTTCTCCTTTCTTTCTGTCATCCTTTTTTCTGGTAGCAATTTCAGTTTGGGGTACTGGTGAGTTACTTAAGATCTCTGTATCTCACTTTTTGTATCTTGCATATGATAACCGGTCAGCAAGAATAAAATTATGGAAAGGATGTGCTGTTTTTCTTATATAATCACCTTGAACTACAGTGCAATGATAAAAGTTTGATGGATGCTCCTAAACGTATTAGGCACTCTCTCTGTAAATGAAATAACAATGAATTTGGCCTATTTTCATGTACAGGAATATGGCGGAATGTGTTCCGACATTGTAAAACACTCGGAATGACTTCTTGGTAGTTTCTAGAAGAAGTTGAAATATTACTAAGTATGTCATGCTTATTTCTTAAGGATCAAATTTGCTTAATTTCATTTTTTAAAATAAAAAAGGAATTGCTCATTTTTCTATTTGATATTGAAAAAATTTCTATCTGTGACTTCTAAAATTGACTAGTGAATCAGAAATTTTTTTTATTAGTAAATATGAATATGCCTCTAACATCTATTACAGACATCAGAATCTGTGATTATCATGGATTTCTTTCTTTGAACTTCAGCACTAATCCTAGTATTTTTGTTACTGTTTTCTCCACAGAAACATTGATGTATTATGTTTTTACAAATATATATTGTAGTTTAGAGAAAAAGTTCAAGTACGAACTGTTGACGCTAAGAACATCATTTTAAACATGAAAGTTTTAGATAATATATCCCCTTCTTATATTATCCAGCTTAGCTAATGATTTTTTAATAATCTAAAATGAAAGTTGCAAGTATACTTGTCACTTTAATAATCCCAAGTGACAAGCATGCCCCCACCACTATCTGACAACACACCCAGTACATACCAAACGAAACCTAACCCACTGCAGTCTAGTCGATAACCGACTCATAGCAATCTTACAGGACAGAGTAGAACTGGTTCCCAAGGCTGTAATCTTTATGGAAGTAGACTGCCACATCTTTCTCCTGCAGAACAGCTGGTGGGTTCAAACTACCAACCTTTCCATTGGCAGATGAGCTCTGAACCACTACGCCACTATACTTATAATGGTAAAACAATAGAAGTGATAAAAACTGATCAAAATTTGGGTAGCTAGGTTGAAGAATGTTAAGCTAACAAGCATGAAAGCTTCTAAAAAATATTTTCAAAGTTAATAGTTCATATAAATCGTCATTGGACTTAATACAAATTATCTACAGTTCCTCTAGATGAGAATTAATCATATTTTTAAAGAAATCATCAGAAACTAGTTAAACAGTCTTTCTCAAAGTCACATCCTCAGTGTCTGAAGCTATTATTTATAGCATGAACCTTTTTTATTGTGACCTTGGTAGGAATAAAGAACATCTAGTCACATATTTCTCTAATAGACCATTTCTTTTGAAAGATCATTGTAAAATCAATCAGTAACTAACCTCAATTCTTTTAATATTTATAGATTTTATTTTCAAACTCCCAATATTGAATTTAAAGGGAAAAAAGAACTGGAAGATACAGTTCAAGTCAGAAGACATGACAGTTTTTTGACAGGCATGATAGCAAACACTAGGGCTTCAAAGCTGAATGTGGTAGGACCTAACTGTACCTTCTGTTAAGTGATATATTGGAACTTTGAACAATGTATTTTAAAAACATAGAGAAAAGAGCGATGCATTCTTTCAGATTCATCAGGAATTTTAATTTTTATCTAGGTCTTAAAATACAAGTAGGGTTTAGTCAAGCAAAGAAGAGAACTGAGCTATAGAATTCTACCTTCATATCACTCTTACTCCTTTTTTTTTTACTCCCACTCTACTCTCTTAGTTCAGGTACTTGTCATTTATTATCTGGAATATTACTGTAGTACTATAAGTACTATTATTATAAATTATAACCACGCATTTCATCTTATGCATCTCCAACTCAACAACAGTCCTGATGTTAGGGTTTACTCAATATGAAGTCATAAGAGAGGGATAATTGTGGTATAACAGGTCACATCTCTGGTGGAAACATCAATCAAAATTATGTGTGCGTGTATTTCCGAGATATATATATTTCTGATACATATATATTTCTTATATACACATATATATTTCTTATATATATATGTATTTTTATTTTCATTTTTTTCTGGCAAGAGTGGGAAAAAGGATAGGATAGGTAGGAACTTTCTCATTTTTCTTCTTTGTATAAAACTGGAATCTCTGAAGCAAAGAGTAGACCTGGTGGAGAATTTGTCTCTCTTCTTACCCACGTTATGTAATTTTTTCTAAACTATTTCCAGTTGTAAAGCAACTAACTATAATTTTCATTTGAACTTCAACTAAACTTTTTAGTAGAAATTTCTCCTAGACTCTTAAAAATGATTGACACAAACTTTATATTTTCAGAATTATTTCCATGTTAAGTTTATTAATATTCATTCAAAAGTATTTAATGGGTATTTATAGAAAGGCAGATCAAGCAAAGTTAGACTTGATGCCATCTTAAAGTAAAATTATATGTAGTTGGAAAAATCTGAATAATTTTTGTTATCCTCATGAACTTTTCATATTAATTGTAGTTATTGGTGTAAAATTCTTAAGAGATTTTGGCAAATTTAAGGGAGAAGGAAAGAAAATAAGAGAAGATATAAAGAAAAGGATTTAAAAAAGAAAGTGAGAAAGGAATAGACTGCAATAGAGTGATTAGGGTTTCCAATTACAACATTTTCCAAGGGGCTTGCATCAATATCAGTGTAATAGTGAAAATATTACTGTGAGGCAGACAAAGCCATCCATGAGTAATTTGCTCCAGATATTAAACATTTAATGTGGAAACTGGCTCCAATTCAGTTCCAATATGGTTACTACTGACAGTTCTTTTATCAAATGAGTAGATCTCTAAAATAATGTATCCCCAAATAATTTCTAATTCATGATTGATCTCATAAGAGTGGCTCTTACTTGGCTCCACATGGCATCAGTGTAAGTGATGTTTCCCTGTGTTATTGTATAAAATATATAAATAAAGGACTAGCATACCTAACATAGATTCCATCAACAACAAAATAAAGAAATTCTCAAAGGCTGCAAAGTTAAACCATTCAGTATTGCTCACTCTTCCATAAAGAAGAATAAACGAAAGTGTGTGACTATCGGAGAAAAAGCCTGAGTAACAGGTAAGTAATTTACCTTGATGAAAATGTGTGATTTCAATGAGGATTTTTTATTTCAAGAAGTGTGACACTGAGTAGGATGAATAGGTGCCTCTTAAAGACAGATATATTAGTAGCAAGTTTTGACTTTCTCAGATAGGACTAATCTATGAATTGGACCTTTCTCAGGTAAGATTTAGATCACTACACCTGTCAAAGGAAGGCAATGAAGTTTGTGAATCTGTGATTATTTATAAGCACTTACAGCTTTGAGTTAGTTTCCATGGAAACAGGATTATCTGTTGAAGTCTGACCTTTCCTTTGCATAGTTTATTTCTGGCAGCTATGTGAGCACTGTTTTAGAAATCACATATAAACCAGAGAATCTTACAAAAGCATATACAAAGTAGGAAGTAATTGAAAATGCTAAGCTTTAAAAGTGCAGTTAAGGTAATGTATTTTTTAATGTGATTTTTTCTTTTTATTCAAGAGCATGTGAGTTTTAAGTCAGTGTTAACTATAATAGTTAAAAGTAAGTGCTAGCACATGGTGGAGAACTAGTTTTTAAATTATCATTACAGCTAAATGTTGTTAAATAACTGAATTAGAGTGAAAGCTAATGCCTGTATGAGGACATATCTCTCAGCATATGAAAGACACTGACTAATAATAACCTGAACGCATGAGCAAATACCATGTGCAGTGTGCTTCACACTTTATATTACCACAATAATTAGTTATTACCGGGAAGGTAGATATCATTATCTTACTATTTTAGATGTGAGAACACTAAATGATTACCTAATGTCACACCTTTAGTATTTGAACCCAGAGTTTATATCCTGGAGATTCTGAAGTACAAGATCTTTTAATTTTTCGCCTTTTAGATTACGGAGGCTTGGTGGCAGAGTGGTTAAAAACTTGGCTGCTAACCAAAAGGTTGGCAATTCAAATCCATCAGCCACTCCTTGACAACCCCGTGGGGGATGTCTACTGTGTCCTGTAGGCTCGCTGTGAGTCGGCATTGACTCTACGGCAATGGGTTTTCTTGGGGGGAGTTTGGTAGGTTATGTGTAGTGTGCACTGGTGTCACAGTGGTTAAGCGCTCAGCTGCTAAACAAAAGGTTGGCGGTTCAAACCCACCAGCTGCTCTATGGGAGAAAGATGTGGCAGTCTGCTTCTGTACAGATTTACAGCCTTGGAAACCCTATGGGGCAGTTCCACTCTATCCTATAGGGTCACTATGAGTCAGAATCGACTCAACTGGCAGTGGATTTGGTTTGGTTTTGGTAGATTATGAGTGAAAAAAGAATATTAAGTGGTAGAAAAATTTTAGCCAAAATAATGAAAGTCTTCAAAGTTAATGTATTATAAGATTCAATAAAAACAATTTTATTTCTATCAACTGCTGCATCTGAACTAGTCATTTTAGAAACATTTTTACTTTAATTTTTATATTTATAAAAAAATCAATTACTATAGCTTTGGTAATGTGGTACATAGACCAAGAGGCAGTCATTTGAACAGATTAAGGGGATACAACATGGTTTAAAATCAAGAAAGGTATGTGTCAGGGTTGCATCCTTTCACCATACTTATTCAAAGTGTATGCTAAGAAAATAATCTGAGAAGCTAGACTATATGCAGAAGAACGTGGTATCAGGATTGGAGGAAAACTCATTAACAACCTGCTGTATGCAGATGACACAACCCTCCTTGCTGAAAGCAAAGAGGACTTGAAGCACTTAATGACAAAAATCAAAGACAATACAGCCTTCAGTATGGATTACATCTCAACATAAAGAAAACAAAAATCGTCACAACTGGACCAATAAGCAACATCATGATAAATGGAGAAAAGATTGACGTTGTCGAGGATTTGATTTTACTTGGATCCACAATCAACACTCGTGAAAGCAGGAATCAAGAAATCAAACAACATATTGCATTGGCAAATCTGCTGCAAAAGGCTTCTTTGAAGTGTTAAAAAGCAAAACTGTCATTTCGAAGACTAAGGTGTGCCTGACGCAAGCCATGATATTTTCAATCACCTCATAAGCATGTGAAAACTGGACAATGAATAAGGAAAACCGAAGAAGAATTGATGCCTTTGAATTACGGTGTGAGCGAAGAATATCAGGAATAGACTCGATGGCAGTGGGTTTTGGTTTGGCCAGAAGAAGGAACAGTTCTGTCTTGGAAGAAATACAGCCATATTGCTCCTTGGAAGTAAGCATGGCGAGACTTCGTCTCATGTACTTTGGGCATATTATCAGGAGGGACCAGTCCCCGGAGAAGACATCATGCTTGGTAGAGGGTCAGCGAAAAAGAGGAAGCCCTGTACATGATGAATTGATACAGTGGCTGCAACAATGAGCTCAAACCTAACAACGATTGTGAGGATGACACAGGACCAGGCAGTGTTTTGTTCTGTTGTACATAGGGTCACTATGAATCGGAACAATAGCAACAACAATTGTCATTAGAGTTCATGTCCAATAAATACTGTTACTGTCAAGTGTAATTGAGGAAAAACCATAAAGTTCCTTTAGAAAAAGAATTCTATTTGTTAGTTTAAACTTCCCAAGTATTAATACTAGAAAATAAGTCACTCCAAAATGAAGAAAAGAATGTTTCATGTGGAAAAAAGCCATCTATCTGAAATGACTACCTCAAACATTAAGTCAAATCATTAAAATAAGACTCAAAAATAAGTCAAGTGTAAAATAAATGAGTTTCCAACTCTAGCTTGACAGAATGACTTTAAAGAGCCTTGACGGACATTGACAAAGTAATTCAATTTTTTAAAGAAGAAATTTTAAAAATCCTAAATTGTATAGACTATGAACATATTATAGATCACTTATTTCCGCATTTTAATAACTTCTTAAAGACATTTTTTCAGGTTTGATAAAATTTAGACACCATATTAAAATATTTCCATTCTTTCCAAGTTTATTATGTGTTTTTACATGTTCTGATTTTATTACTTAAGTAAATATGTATTCTCTTCCACATAGTTGATCATTTATAAAGAAAATAAAGTTATAGGCTGAATTTCTCCAGGTACAGAATATGCTTTGATTTTTTTTTCTTGAAGTGAATAAAACTTACCTTTTTGAAGCTTTAGCTTCTGTTTTCCTCCTATTAATTTTGATATCTTTGTCCATAAAGGAAGTAGGTTATATGATGTTACAGATTTGAAAACTGGCATCACAGAAAAGACACATGCTAAGGGGTTATTTAAGAGAGGACTTTTTTGAAATGCAGGTTGATAAGTCTAACTTGAATAGGAAAATAATCAGTAGTCAGAAGGTCTATTTTGGCACAGATAAATTTGGAGAGGGTGGTAGGAAATAACTTTACTAAAAGATTTTAATAAGATAAAATAGAAAGAAAATTCCATTAGAGTTCTCTGCATTTAGAGATTTTATTTAATATTCTTAAAACTGCCTTAAAAAGAAACTAAGAGTCCTTGGAGAAATGCATGATTCTAGGACTGAGGCAGGGAAAGTACAAGATGAACATAAAACATCTTTTTTTTTTTTTTTTTTCTGCTGGAAAGTAAGGAGCTAGTCAAAGAACATAGGGACACATCAAAAAGATACCAGACCAACTTGAGCAAATAACCACTGGCCAAATTAGGGAATAGGTGAAAGAGGTGAAATAAATAATAAATAAGTAAATAAAATATAAAATTAAGAAAAGGATTATAAGGGAATAGTATGAACAATTGCATACCAAAACCCCATCATCACATGACCTCCTTCCCTGTGTGTCTAAATTGTCCTAGTTCTATAAGGACATGAATCTCTGGATTAGGGACCATCCTAATCAGTATGACCTAATCTTATCTTGACTACATCTTCAAAGACCGTATTTCTGAACAAGGTCACATTCACAGGTATAGAGGATCAGGACTCCAACATATTTTCCTGGGGAACATAAATCAATCCACAATAATACCCAAGAGAAATATATATACAAAACTTGTTGCCGTCGAGTCGATTCCTACTCATAGAGACCCTATAGGACAGACTAGAACTGCCCCATACAGTTTCCAGGGAGCGGCTGGTGGATTTGAACTATCAGCTTTTTGGTTAGCAGCCAAACTCTTAACCTCTGCACCACCAGGGTTAAGGATATAAACGTACCCACACAAAATTTTGTAACAAAGTTCATAGAAGCATTATTCAAATAGACAAAAAGTGGAAACAACTCAAATGCCCATTAACTTATGAATGGTTAAGGAAAATGTGATATATCCATATGCTGTGCACTCAAGTTGATTCTGACTCATAAAGACCCTATGTACAATGTAACAGAACATTGCCCAGTCCTGTGCCATCCTCACAATTGTTGCTGTGTTCGAGCCCGTTGTTGTAGCCACTGTGTCAATCCATCTCCTCGAGGGTTTTCCTCATTTTTGCTGATCCTGTGCTTTACCAAGCATGACGTCTTTTTCCAGGGACTAGTGCCTCCTGAAAACATGTGCAAAGTAACTGAAACAAAGTCTTGCCATCCACACTTCTAAGGAGCATTTTCGCTGTACTTGTTCCAACACAGATTTTTTTCGTTCTTCTGACAGTCCATGGTATATTCAATATTCTTCGCCAACACCACAATTCATATGCATCAACTCTTCTTTGGTCTTCCTTATTCATTGTCCAGCTTTCACATGCATATGAGGCAACTGAAAATACCACGGCTGGGGTTGGGCACACCTTAGTTCTCAATGTGATATGTTTTCTTTTTAACACTTTCAAGAGGTCTTTTGCAGTAGATTTGTCCAATGCAGTATGTCATTTGTTTTCTTGTCTGCTGCTTCCAAGGGTGTTAATTGTGGATCTAAGTGAAATGAAATCCTTGACAACTTCAATCTTTTCTCAGTTTATCATAATGTTTCTTATTGCTCCAGTTGTGAGGATTTTTGTTTTCTTCATGTTGATGTGTAACCCATACTGAAGGCTGTGGTCTTTGATCTTCCTCAGTAAGGGCTTCAAGTCCTCTCATTTTCAGCAAGTAAGGTTGTGTCATCTGTGTATTGCAGGATGTTAATTAGTCTTCCTCCAATACTGATGTCGTGTTCTTCTCCATTTAGTCCAGCTTCTCGGATTATTTGCTCAGAATGCAGACGTAATAAGTATGGTGAAAGATACAACCCTGTCACACACCTTTTCTGGTTTTAAGCTATGCAATATCCCCCTGATCTGCTGAAATGACTACCTCTTTGTCTATGTACAGGTTCTGCATGAGTACAATTAAGAGTTCTGGAATTCCCATTCTTCACAATGTTATCGATAATTTGTTATGAACCACACAGCTGAATGCCTTTGCATCGTCAATAAAACACAGGTAAACATCTTTCTGGTATTCTCTGCTTTCACTGAAGATCCATCTGACATCAGCAATGATATCCTTCACTCTGTGTACTCTTCTGAATCCAGCTTGAACTTCTGACAGTTGACTGTTGATGTACTGCTGCAACCGTTTTTGAATTATCTTCAGCAAAATTTTACTTGTGTGTAATATTAATGACACTGTTCAATAATTTCCACATTCTTTTGGATTACTTTTCTTTGGAATGGGCACATATATGGATCTCTTCCTGTCAGTTAGCCAGGTAGCTGTGTTCCAAATTTCTTGGCACAGACAGGTGAGCACTTCCAGGATTTCATCTGTTTGTTGAAACATCTCAATTGATATTCCATCAATTCCTGGAGACTTGTTCTTTGCCAGTGCCTTCAGTGCAGCATGGACTTCTTCCTTCGGTACCATAGGTTATTGATCATATGCAACTTCTTGGAATGGCTGAATGTTGACCATTCTTTTTGGTACAGTGACTCTCTGTATTCCTTCCATCTTCTTTTGATGCTTTCTGGGTCGTTCAATACTTTGCCCATAGAATCCTCCGATATTGCAACTCAAGGCTTGAATTTTTTTTTTTTTCCAGTTCTTTCAGCTTGAGAAATGCCGAATGTATTCTTCTCCTTTGGTTTTCTAACTCTAGGTATTTGCACATTTCATTATAATACTTGGTCTTCTTGAGCGACTCTTTGAAATTTTCTGTCCATCTCTTTTGCTTTATTACTTTTGTTTGCTCTAGCTACTCGAGGTTCAAGAGCAAGTTTCAGAGTCTCTTCTGATATCCATTTTGGTATTTTCTTTTTTCCTATGTTTTTAATGAATTTTGCTTTTTTCATACCTGATGTCATCCCGCAACTCATCTGATCTCGGTCATTAGTGTTCAGTGCATCAGATCTATTCTTGAGATGGTCTCTAAAATTCAGGTGGGATATACTCAAGGTCAGACTTTGGCTCTTGTGGAATTGTCTTAATTTTCTTCAGCTTCAACTTGAGCTTGCATATGAGCAATTGATGATCTGTTTCAAATTCAGTCCCTGGCCTTGTTCTGACTGATGATATTGAGCTTTCCATCATCTCCTTCACAGATGTAGTCTATTTGATTCCTGTATATGCCATCTGGTGAGGTCCACGTGTATAGTCACCAATTATGTTGTTGAAAAAACGTATTTGCAATCAGAAGTTGGTGGTCTTGCAAATTCTATCCTGTGATCTCTGGCATCATTTCTAGCACTAAGGCCATATTTTCCAGCTACTGATCCTTCGTCTTTGTTTCCAACTTTCTCATTCTAAACACCAGTAATTATCAATGTATCTTGACTGCATGTTTGATCTATTTCAGACTGCAGAAGACAATAAAAATTTTCAATTCCTTCTTCTTTAGCATTAGTGGTTGGTGCATAAATTTTAATAATAGTCATATTAACTGGTCTTCCTTGTAGGCATATGGATATTATCCTATCACTGACAGCATTGTATTTGAAGATAGATCTTGAAATGTTCTTTTTAATGAGGAATATGACACCGTTACTCTTCAATTTGTCATTCCCAGCATAGTAGATCATACGATTGTCTGATTCAAAATGGCCAATACCAGTCCATTTCAGCTCACTAATGCCTAGGGTATTGATCTTCAAGCATTACATTTTGTTTTCAATAGTTTCCTTTTTTTTTTAAATTCAGACTTCTTACATTCCATGTTCTAATTACTAATGGATGTTTGCAGCTGTTACTCCCCATTTAGAGTCACGCCATATCAGCAAAAGAAGTCCTGAAAGCTTTACTCCATCCATGTCTTTAAAGTCTACTCCACTTCAAGGAGGCAACTCTTCCCCAGTCGCATTTTGAGTGTCTTCCTACCTGAGGGGCTCATCTTCTGGCACTGTTTGAGACAGTGTTCTGCTGCTATCCATAAGGTTTTCACTGGTCAATTTTTTTTGTTTTTTCTTTTTTGCCTTTTTGTTATTTTTCAGATGTAGGCCACCATGTCCTTCTTCCTGGTCTGTCTTAGTCTGGAAGCTCCGCTGAAACTTGTCCACCATGGGTAAGCCTGTTGGTATTTGAAATACAGGTGGCATAGCTTCTAGTATTACATCAACAGGCAATCTATCACAGTACAACAAACTGACAGACAAACGTCTGTTAACTTATGAATGGATAAAGGAAATGTGATATATCCATATCACGGAATATTATTATTATGCTTCTAAGGAGCATTCTGGTTGTATTTCTTCTTAGATTGATTTGTGTATTGTTTAAAATGTCTACTACTATGGAATCATAGTAAGAATAGCTGATTTTATGTTTGTTTTTCAAATGAGCTTGGTTCTAATTGTTTTCTTTTACAGACTTTATTTTCTCCATTTTAACTAACAAATTTGTGAATTGTCAGCAGATCCTTAAGAAGATGCAAAAAGCAAATAAGAGACTCTTGACTTTCTCAGTAATTCATGAATATGTTAAGACAACTCTTTGATTCCAGAGACCATTGTAAAATGTATACAACCTCTTTCTGTACTACTTGTTTTAGCATTCTTTTAAATTATTGAATCTTTATGAACTACACTGAAATCATTCTTAAAATGAAGAAATAGTTCCTGAATTGCAAGGTGTTACCTATATAATATCTTAAAGGCCTATATAAATTTCTCACTGAAACGATATCAGCTCTCCTCATCCGTTTCCTTCCTCTTTTTCTCCTCCATTCAAAGTAAAAAGAAGCCATTTCATATTATATAATTTTAATTCTAGAACTTTAGTATTCCAGAATGATTTTCCAGTAGACAATGAGACAGAATAAAATAATTGGATTTTTATTTCAAAAAGAATTGCAATATTTAAAATACCTTCAACATTGTTATTACTCTCGATGCTAATTGAAATATGAAAAGACAGAGAAATTGCACACACAGGTGTAATAGGTCAACTTCTTTGGTTACACAAGTAGAAAATATTTCAGAGAGAATGTTTAGAATTTATTGTCATATATTCAGAAAGAGAATAAATTATTTTCATCTTTCAGCAAGAAGACAAAGGAACATCTCTAGTATGTTCACACCACAATCCTGTTTTCCCAAAGTGTTCAGAGAAATATAGGGAAGGAAAAATCACTTCGTATTACAAATGAGACTACATCATGTAAGCTGAATAGAATCCCTCGTGTTGTAAACAAATGCATGATCACACTTTGGAAAAATCTTCTCAGGAGACAGTGTTTCTCACTGACCTCACCTCTTGTCAAGAAGAGCAAGGACAGCAAATACCAGCCCTCCAGCTAATTTTAATGGTAAACAGTACCAGAATTTTGATCAAATGCTTAATTCCTACCTTAAGGAATAACTTAAGCCCCCTGTCTTAGTCATCTCGTGCTGCCATAACAGAAATACCACAAGTGGATGGTTTTAACGAAGTGAAGTTTATTTCCTCACAGTCAAAGTAGGCTAAAAGTCCAAATTCAGGGTGTCAGCCCCAGGGGAAGCCTTTTTCTCTCTGTCGGCCTTCTTCTCTTTGGTGTTCCCCTCGACTAGGAGCTTCTCTGCACAGGGACCCCAGTCCAAAGGATGCGCTCTGCTCCCAGCACTGCTTTCTTGATGGTATGAGGTCCCCCTGTCTCACTGCTCACTTCTGTCTTTTATATCTCAAGAGATTGCCTCAGGACACAATCCAGTCCTGTAGACCAGGTCCTGCCTTACTAACACAACAGCCACCCATCCTCCCTCATTAACATCATAGAGGCAGGTTTACAACATACAGGAAAATCACACAGTACCAGGAATCATGGCCTAGCCAAATTGATACACACATTTTTTGGGGGACATAATTCAAACCATGACACCCCCCAAATACCAAGTTCCTCTGTTGGAAATAACGAATGGCTATCAAGATACAGCTTTCTTTTTTTTTTTTCCTTCTCATGGTAATCAAACTTCCTAGACTTTTTGAAATTGTAGGCAAACTAGAACTTTTAGAAAATACTCATGTAAAGTAAATGAAAAGTCTGTTTAACTCATACCCCCATTTCTTCAACTGCTCTGATAAAATATTTACAGGCTTTTCTGGGAAGTAGTCATAGTTTCTAAGGAGAAGGAAGCTTACTGTACAAACTGTAGTTATGCACGTCCTTATAGCAACATCACTGTATTTGACTCCATTCTGGAAATGATTTACTTTTATTTATTAACTCACATTGAGTACAAAAGGAAAAAATATATATTTAGAATGTGGATTTTAATCACAAAAATCTGAGCTTAAAGCCTGGTCCTGTCACTTATAAGCGGATCTTGAGCAATTTAATTAACTTGTTTAATCTCAGTTTTCCCATATGTAAAATGTGAATAATTTACTGTATTACATTATTAAGAGAAGGGGAAAAAAAAGCAAAGCAGCTGTTGTAGTGTTTAGTAAATAGTCTACATTTAATAAGTGTTAGTCCTTCTCTTCCTTTCAACATTATAATCACAATATAGCACCTCACTGGTAAGACCTAAAATAATATATGTATATTTTAAACATTACGTTATGTTATATTATTTAAATTATATCATAAAAAATAAATTGCTTAGAAATATGTGACATCATACTACAGAAAAAAAAATCTCCTAATATTCTCTTATTAGCCTAAATCTTCTAACACAGGTTTGACTTTTCAAACTTCCACTTGGAGTTCTATAAAACGTAGCATACTTAATACAACTGTGCTGAACTGTTGATTTCTCTTCTCCCCGCTGCCATTCCATAATAGCCTCTTTCCAAAGACTTCTCCAAATCAGTAAGTGAAACGACCAACCACCGAGTTGTACAAGTCAGTCCCGAGGCACTTTTGACACTAGTCTCCCTTACTCTCCACATCTAATCTATTCAATCTAAATCATTTTTTATTGTACTTTACAGAAGTGCATATCATACATTACTCGTCTTCATTACTGGTGCCGATTGCCATCATTTTTCATAGGAAGTACTAAAATAGCTTCCTAACTGGTTGCTCATCTTTAATTATCTCACCACTTTCCGTTCCAATTTCCACACTGCAACAAAGGTGGTAATTTAAAAAAAAAAAAATTACTTTGCTACTGTGTTGCCTAAAACTGTTCAATGGCTTCCTTTTCCACTTAAAAATAGTATCCATGCTTCCTATATGAGTTAACAGGCACCCTATGTTACGGCCCCTGCCTGGCAGCCATGCCCATACCCTAATGACAGTGTTTCATCCACCAGGTCTTTTTCAGGTCCTTAAACACACCAAGTACTTTTCTAACTCAGGTTTTGTATACATGCTATTCCTTCTGCCTGAAAATATTCTCATCCTACTTTTCACATATTTGGGTTCTGCTAATCTTTTGAGTTTCAGCTTAGAATTCCCCTGAAAAACCTTTTCTGGCAATACAGTCTAACATAATGTCCTCTATGACTTTGTCTCATGACATCCTATTAGTTACCTTCCTACTACTTGTTGAAATTTGTAAATAAGCTGAATACTCCTCAATACCTTTCCAGGACATGCTAAGATTTATTTATCTTCTCTTTATTTAAATTTTTATGTGACTTATTTGTCTGTATCATGTACTTCTGAGAACTTACGTTTTCTGATTCCTCAGAGAAAAGGTAACTAGGCTAGCAATTACATTCTCGTGTAGGTGTGCAATATCTACCCATTACCTCCTCTGGGATCCAGGAGGCATATTGT
Organism: Trichechus manatus latirostris; assembly: GCF_000243295.1. NCBI lineage: Eukaryota > Metazoa > Chordata > Mammalia > Sirenia > Trichechidae > Trichechus > Trichechus manatus. The sequence goes on from NW_004444078.1 coordinate 5,256,436, forward strand.
CTTGGAAGTCTGTTGTTGTTGTTAGGTGCCATCAAGTCGGTTCCAACTCACAGAGACCCTATGTATAACAGAATGAAACACTGCCTGGTCCTGCACCATCTTCACAATTGTTGCCACGCTTGAGCCTATTGTTGTCGCCACTGTGTCAATCCATCTTGCTGAGGGTCTTCCTATTTTTCACTGACCCTCTATTTTACCAAGCATGGTATCCTTCTCCAGGGACTGATCCCTCCTGATAACATGTCCAAAGTACGTGAGATGTAGTCTCGCCATCCTTGCTTCTAAGGAGCATTCTGGTCGTACTTCTTCTGAGATAGATTTGTTTGTTCTTTTGGCAGTCCATGGTATATTCAATATTCTTCGCCAGCACCACAATTCAAAGGCCTCAATTCTTCTTGGGTCTTCCTTATTCATTGTCCAGCATTCGCATGCATATGAGGCAACTGAAAACACCATGGCTTGGGTCAAGCGCACCTTAGTCTTCAAAGTGACACCTTCGCTTCTCAACACTTTAAAGAGGTCTTTTGTACCAGATTTGCCCAGTGCAATGCATCTTTTTATTTCTTGACTGCTGCTTCCACAGGTGTTGATTGTGGACCCAAGCAAAATGAAATCCTTGACAACTTCAATCTTTTCTCCATTTATCATGATGTCGCTTACTGGTCCAGTTGTTAGGATTTTTGTTTTCTTTATGTTGGGGTGCAATCCATACTGAAGGCTGTGGTCTTTGATCTTCATCAATAACTGCTTCAAGTCCTCTTCACTTTCAGCAAGTAAGGTTGTGTCGTCTGCATATCACAGGTTATTAATGAGTCTTCCTCCAATCCTGATCTTCTTCATATAGTCCAGGTTCTCAGATTATTTGCTCAGCATACAGATTGAATAAGTATAGTGAAAGGATACAACCCTGATGCACACCCTTCTTGACTTTAAACCACACATTATCCCCTTGTTCTGTTCGAACGATGATCTCTTGATCTATGTATAGATTCCTCATGAACATAACTAAGTGTTCTGGAATTCCCATTTTTCTCAATGTTATCCATAATTTATTATGATCCACACAGTCGAATGCCTTTGCATAGTCCATAAAACACAGGTAAACATCTTTATGGCATTCTCTGCTTTCAGCCAGGATCTATCTGACATCAGCAATGATATCCCTCGTTCCATGTCCTTTTCTGAATCCGGCTTGAATTTCTGGAAGTTCCCTGTCAATAAACTGCTGCAGCCACTTTTGAATGATCTTCAGCAAAATTTTACTTGTGTGTGATATTAACAATGTTGTTCAATAATTTCCACATTTGGTTGGATCACCTTTGTTGGGAATAAGCATGAATAAGGATCTCTTCCAGTCGGTTGGCCAGGTAACTGTCTTCCAAATTTCTTGGCGTAGACAAGTGAGCACTTCCAGTGCTGCATCTGTTTGTTGAAACATTTCAATTGATATTCCATCAATTCCTGGAGCCTTGTTTTTTGCCAATGCCTTCAGTGCAGCTTGGACTTCCTCCTTCAGTACCATCGGTTCCCAATCATATGCTACCCCTGAAATAGTTAAACGTCAATCAATTCTTTTTGATATAATGACTCTGTGTATTCCTTCCATCTTCTTTTAATGCTTCCTGCGTCTTTTAATGTTTTCCCCATAGAATCCTTCAATATTGCAGCTTGAGGCTTGAATTTTGTTTTCAGTTCTTTCAGTTTGAGAAATGTGGAGAGTGTTCTTCCCTTTTGGTTTTCTAACTCCAGGTCTTTGCACATGTCATTATAATACTTTGTCCTCTTGAGTGGCCCTTTGAAATCTACTCAGCTCTTTTATTTCATCATTTACTCCTTTTGCTTTAGCTACTCAATGTTCTAGAGCAAGTTTCAGAGTCTCTTCTGACATCCATTTTGGTCTTTTCTTTCTTTTCTGTCTTTTTAATGACCTCTTGCTTTGTTCATGTATGATGTCCTTAATGTCATTCTACAACTCATCTGGTCTTCAGTAATTAGTGTTCAATGAGTTAAATCTATTCTTGAGATGGTCTCTAAATTCAGGTGGGATATGCTCAAGGTCGTACTTTGGCTCTCATTGACTTGTTCTAATTTTCATGAGTTTCAACTTGAGCTTGCATATGATCAATTGATAGTCTGTTCCACAGTTAACCCCTGGCCTTGTTATGACTGATAATATTGAGCTTTTCTATCATCTCTTTCCACAGAAGTAGTAGATTTGTATTCCATCTTCCGTTGGAAGTCTAGGTACTGAGAATCCTCATTCAATTTGCTATCAGAAAATGTTAGTAGTTAACATGGGTGTACATGTTGACTAGAATCACAAGAGACAAAGAATAAATGTCTTATGGTGATTGAACTATTTAGAGCAGAAGCAGAGCATGAAGTAAGAAAATGATTAGTATTGTCAAGAACTTTCTTTTCTGGTGAAATTAATTACACTAATAAAAACAGTTTTCATGTTCTTTCTTCTTTAGACTGAAAACATATTTGAAACATAGCTCAATTATGTCCATAAGTAACTGATCCATAGTGGGTCATCTTGGGAGTACAGTGATATGTTTTTGTTGTTAGGTGCCATCGAGTCAGTTCTGACTAATAGCGACCCTATGTACAACAGAACAAAACACTGCCCAGTTCTGTGCCATTTTCACAATCTTTGTTATGCTTGAGCCCATTGTTGCAGCCACTGTGTCAATCCATCTCGTTGAGAGTCTTCCTCTTTTCTGCTGACCCTCTGTTTTACCAAGCATGATAATAAGCAGGTGGGTAACCCCAGATCTCCTCATTCCTCAAAGAGGTTGGCAGACTTGATTGTCCCTTAGGATAAATTTCTGATTAGGAACGTTAACTTGATTGATTTCTTCTAGCTTCTCAAAAAAAAAAAAAAAAAAATCCACTAGTTAATAACATCTCAGTTTGTCTCACTATTAATAAAAAAATAACTAGGTAGAGTTTGAGGGTGCTAATTGAAAAGTCCAAAATATTTCTACCTCAATAAAAGTACTCTTTTGTTTGCCAATTTTTCAAGGAATGGCCCTTCTTTTTTCTTACCTTCTTTAGCTGAGCACCTCCTGTATACTTTAGAAGGTTACCTGTTGTTACTTGCAGTCAAGGGGATTCCAACTCATAGCGACTCCATTTGACAGAGAAGGGTTTTTTTGGCTTCAATCTTTATGGAAGCAGATCACCAGGTCTTTCTTCTGCAGAATCTCTAGGTGAATTTTAACCACCAATCCTATGGTTAGCAGCCAAGCACTTAACCATTTGTTCCACCAATGATCCTTAGAAGGTTACCTACACTTGTTCATTGCACAGACCTGGCAGAACTGACAATGCCCCAAATAGGCAATAGGTCGTGATTCAGATACGTGGGAGCTGAGGAATCTTTCTCAGGCTCATGACAAATTGTTCATTGCTACCAGGACAATGTGTGTTTGTGTGTGTGTATACCACACATATTATTCCCAGGGATGTTAATAGCTCTAAAAAGGGTTACATTATCAGAAATATTTGTGATATTCTAGCACCCATCTGGAGATCCACAATTTATATTAGCATATTAAAGCCTTTGCATATCCCTGCTATCAAAATTTACAAGTTAAATAGGATTGATTTTACCACTACTTTACATGTTGTTTTTTTTTTTTGTATGTGACTTTTCTCTATTTATGCCACCTTTTTAAACTTGAGTCTTCTCAACAATTAAATGGTGACAGCAATAGCTTTAGTTTAAATGATAAGAGCACAAAGTTAATCATAAGGCCCTGGGTTCAGATCTCAGTACTTGAATTTACTACCTGTATAACTAAACTCTCTAAATTTTAATTCGCCCATGAGTATAATCCAAGCAAAAAACCCAGCCTGTTGCCATTGAGTCAATTCCAATGCTTAGCGACTGTATAGGACAGTAGAACTGCCCCATAGGTTTTCCAAGGAGCAGCTGGTGGATTTGAACTGCTGACTTTTTGGTTAGCAGCCGAAGCTCTTAACCACTGCACCATCAAGGCTCCTTCAGGGTACTAGATAGATAATATATATAAAACTCTTAGCAGGGAGAATAACAGTCAATGCCATTAGGAAATGCTGGTTGTGTGGTGTTAGTGGAAGAAGAGGTGAAAGAGATGCTTCATTAACAGAAATATTTTTAAATCAAACTTTTGCAATCATCCTCTATTCCACAGAACTTAAAGGACATTATCACCTGTATATATATATATGTGCTGGAACAAACCCTAAGCTTTTACTCTTTGAGGAGGACCTTGGCAGGAACTATCTTGGTCCACTCTGTGCGAACATGTGGTGGCCTTCTGGTCAGGCACCTGTCCTTTTTAGACTTCACATTTCATTGGGGAAGTTAATCTTACCTCCTGTTTCACTGATGGTGTAGCATATGGTGCTGTATAAACTGGCATCACAAAATAGCTGTATTCCAGGTACTTGTTAGCGAGTGTGACCTTGACAGTGAGGATTGATAAACGTTGGGTAAAAAGAACATTATGTTCAATTCTCCTTATTTATATATTAAAATGTCTCCCTAGATAAGCCAGAAAAGCTTATTTTTTAAATACTTTATCCTGGTTTTTTACTTACCTCTCCCAAAAGATCTCTTAAATATAGATTTTTGTTTTTAATAACTTATAAATTTTTTTGAACTTGAGTCCTATACTTATTCTAAAGGTATTGCTGAAGATAATATTCAGTTCATTGTACTTTTTTTGTTTTTTTGAGGGTGAATAAGAATGTTCTCTCTGGTCTCTGAATCAAGATTCTTTGTGCTACTTTAGGTCACAGTCTGTCTTTAACTCGTAAACACTGTAGATCTTGCAATTGATCATGCTTTCATTTTCTATTTTGTTTGCTAAAAAGTTTTAAGCCTTTTTTTTTGCCAAATACCATTTTCACAAACATAAATACGATTATTACATGCATTTAGTGTGGACATCACTTCTGGTATTCTGTATCTTTCATAAACTAGTCTTCAATTTTTATGATTTTCACATGAACTTCCTTTTTAAAAATAAACCTTTGATTGAAATACGGCTTATGTGAGAAAGCATAATTCAGAAATGTATAGCTCAATGAAATGGCACAAATGGAATATACCTGTGGAATCACCACTGAGAATGCATTACCAATAATGCAGAAGGCTCTGTATTCTCCCTCTCTCTATCACCATCATCTTCAAAGTTAATCAGTATCTTAATTTCTAACACCATAATTAACTGTACCTATTTTTGAAGAGTATATAAATGGTATTACAGATTCTATAACTCAACATTATGTTGATAATATTCATCCATCTTGTTACATGTACCACCAAACCAAACCTGTTGCCATCAAATTGATTTTGACTTGTAGAGCAGTGCATTTAATTTTATGACTGTAAAAATATCAAAATATCTCAAACTTTCTGTTTTTCCATTGAAAAACATAGAGTCATTATATCTTCCTATTGAATTGACCTTTATATCATTATATGTTCATTTTTACTGCTAATAATACTTCCTACTTGACGTTTATTTTTTTGGATAGTTTTCATTAATTTTTGCATAATGTAGCTTTTCTATATTCTTATTTTCAACTTGTCTGTGTCTATTTATAAACAACATATTATTTAGGTTGATTTTTTCTGAAAATTTTTATCTTTTAACTGCAGTGTTTAGTTTGTGTAATTGTTAATATAGTTAAGTGTGCATCTAATATCTTGCTATGTGTTTTCTGTTTTACTCATCTGTTCCTCTTTTATTTCCTACATTTTTGTCTTTTTTAAAAATTACTTTTGTTTATTATTTTATTTCTCCTCTATTTTTCCTTTTTTATTAGACTTTTCTTAAACTCTTCTTATTGTCAACACCCACACAATCACAACATTCACCTTTGATTCATTAAGGTCTAATGTAATATTTCCATCTCAGTGTCTATCCTGACACTGAGACAAACAACAAACCAACATTTTAGGCCTTTACTTTGCAAATTATTCTTAACATTTGTCATATGTTTTAGTTCCTTTAGGACTGTTACCGCAATAACATGGATTAGAGCCTCCTGCTGCAATAGCCAATTCTGAGACAGGGGTGAGGTGAGCAGCAAGATGTTTATTATATATCGATATATAAGAGACGGAAGGGAATAGATTCCTCCAAAAAACCCGTCTCCCCCACTGGAGATCAGCTGAAGTCTTTTATAGGGACAGGATTATAGATCTTTTGTGGTAGTTTCTCCTTGAGGTGATGATGTTTTAGATGAGTTAACCTTCTACTGGTATTCTTAGAGGTTATCTGGTGACATCCTTGGGGATTATCTGGCATCATCCTGCTTTTTCTTGTCACAAGATGGATGCTTTCTTTGGTTTTTCATTTTTAGATCATTATCACTTGTTTTCCACCCTCCAGGGAGGAACATGGGTTAATCTTAAATCTTTTTGTAGCAACTGGAACCTGAGGGAAAAATCACGAGACAATGTAGCAGTTAGCAATGGGAAGTAAACAGTAGTGAGCAGGGCCTATGCAGCCTCTTCCAGGATTAGAATTCCTGTCAAAATTTTACAGTTTGATGTAACCACTCTTTTCTTTCTGTCCCAGTTAGTTTCATCTTCTGAATTTGATATTTTAAAATCTGAGCTCACTAGAATATTCCATGTAGAAGTCTGAGGGTCTGTATATATGTTCACCTCTTTCTTTTTTTTCTTCTTGATAGCATTTGTGAATACTCAACACATATTTATTAAAATAATATTTACCATTCACCAAGTGAGTGCCAGGCACTGTTCTATGTCTTCGTGAAGATTATATTTTAGTGATTATATGGTCAGAATGTAAATTTTGATTCTCACATTCAACAAGCATTCATTGAAACTAGCCCCTTACACTGTGAGGTCATTGGGAAGTCAAAGTGGAAAAAAGTCAGAGTCCTTAACATTAAGAAACTCATAATATCAGAGATAGGCATGTATATGAAGTTGGGTTAAATTCTTAGATAAGATATATGATCCTCTTGAGAAAGTTATGCAGAAATTGTAATGGGAACAAGAAAGTGATGTGACTAACTGCACCTTAGCAAAAGGAAGACTGCATAGAGACAGAAATAGAAGTCTTGAAGAGAAAAAAAAAAGGATTTGGCAAACAGGTTGAAGTGAGAAGATATTCCAAGCAGAGGAAGTTTCCAGACATGGACATGTCACAGAGCATGGCATGCTTAGAAAATTGCAAATATGAAATGTTTGGACAGCAATTTTATGGATTTGTATGTATATTTGTATGCATTTGTGTGATGTGGGGTGGTGGTGTTATGTACATGTGTTTATAGGAATTAGAATGAGAAAAATAGGGTAATGAGAGATATAGATGAAGTATCAAGCAAGACTGTACCATTAAGTACCTAAAGAGTCTGGTTAATAACTTCAGACTTTATCCTGCAAGTTATAAGGAGCCTGACAAATTTTAAAGCAAGACATCATAAATGCATGTTTTCAGAGAGATAAATGTTCTGTGATGGGATAAAATTGAAAATTTCTTGTAAGATTTAAGAATGTTCCTTCCCAAAGTTTACTGTTCAAGCCTGACAATGATGAATACTACCTTTCACAGCTATTTCAATCAGCCTAATTGTATGATTAGTATCTCTAAATGTTTCCATCACTTCCACTTCACCTTCCACTTCATGCTTTCTTTTTGTATGAGATTTGTCTAAAGGAGCAATTTCAACTTTTGTTCCCTCTTCAGAGAGATAAAATTGTCAGCAAGGAAACAGCATTTATCAGATGTTTCTATTTTAAGTGGAATGAGAACTGTAGCAGATATCTAGATTAAAGCTCTTATTTATCGTATGAGGGCACTGACAGGAAGTTTTTCTTTTAAGCAGCATGTTACTTCTGATAGCTATGTATAAGTTTGAGGATTAGACATAATAAAATAGTATACAGCAACTAACAGTTGCTCCTCTAATGATATCATTTTTACTCATGTTCATATGTGGTTATTAATGTGGAAGAAAGTTTGCAATGTGGGAATTGCACAATACCTGCAGGCAGTTTCCCTTCTTCCCATTTATTTATTCAAGGATTCTTAAATTTTATGTGCTATAATCTATTACTTTCATAATATATTTTGATACTGAAAGTACCCATAATTTGACCATTGAAATGCCCTTCAGGCTGGCTCTTGTGTCTTTTTAATATACCTCCATTATTCTTTGAGTAATTCTTTGTTTCTGGCACTAAAATTCAAAATCCAGAAATTATTAAAGTAATGAAATTTATTATTTTACTCTGAAAAACAAAAACTCTTCCCATTAAGGCTCAATTTAAATGTTCACAACATTCATGAATTTATTCTATTTATACTAGTTTGGCAGTTTTCAACTTCAGGTCAATTTATTTTAAAATAATATAATGGTATATTTCAATGTAAAGAAAGTTATTTTGTGATGAAAATAAATGAAAAAGAAAAATACATAAAATTTACTTGAAATAGTTTTACAAATCTTTTATGACCATCATTTGCAAATGCCTTTTTTATTTTTATTTTTCAGCATTAACTCTATGCAACTGCTTCTTCTTCCTGTTCCATTCAACCCTGGCAGTCTTTAATTTACCTCTGCAATCCTTCACATTCTTCTCATTTTTTCTTTCAACCTTTTTATCACTTACAGCAAAAGCAATGCATTCACTTGGACAACAAAATTGAAGACATCAGCTTATTAAAATTCTAACCTATCAACTTTTATTACTCAACAAACTCAGAAGTTGAAAAAAAAAAATTCTATTCCTTAATCCCATCACTTGTCTGTCAGTTTGTTGTACTGTGGTAGCTTTCATATTGCTGTGTTGCTGAAAGCTATGCCACTGGTATTTCAAATACCAGCAGGGTCACCCATGGTGGACAGGTTTCAGTGAAGCTTCCAAACTAAGACAGACTAGGAAGAAGGACCTGGAGATCTACTTCTAAAAAAAATTGGCCAATGAAAACCTTATAAATAGCAGAGCAAAACATTGTCTGATATAGTGCTGGAAGATGAGCCCCTCTGGTTGGAAGGCACTCAAGATACAACTGGGGAAGAGCTGCCTCTTCAAAGTACAGTCTACCTAAATGATGTGGATAGAGTAAAGATTTTGGGACCTTCGCTTGCTGATGTGGAGCAACTCAAAATGAGAAGAAACAGCTGCAAACATTCATTAATAATTAAAACATGTAATGTATGAAGTAAGAAACTAGGAAAATTGGAAGTCATCAAAAATAAAATGGAACACATAAAGATCAATATCCTAGGAATTAGTGAGCTGAAATGGATTGGTATTGGCCATTTTGAATCAGACAATCATATGATCTACTGTGCCGGGAATGACAAATTGAAGAGGAATGGCATCACGTTCTTCGTCAAAAAACGTTTCAAGATCTATCCTGAAGTTCAGTGCTGTCAGTGATAGGATACTATCCATACGCCTACAGGGAAGACCAGTTATATGACTATTATTCAAATTTATCCACCAACCACTAATGCCAAAGATGAAGAAATTGAATATTTTTACCAACTTCTGCGGTCTGAAATTGATCGAACATGCAATCATGATGCATTTATAATTACTGGTAATTGGAATGCAAAAGTTTAAAACAAAGAAGAAGGGTCAGTAGTTGGAAAATATAGCCTTGGTGATAGAAAAGACGCTGAGAATCATATGATAGAATTTTGCAAGACAAACGAGTTATTCATTGCAAGTATCTTTTTTCAATAGCATAATCGGTGACTATATGTGTGGATTTCACCAGATGGAATGCATAGGAATCAAATAGACTACATCTGTGGATCAAATGTCAGAACAAGGCAAGAGGCCGATTGCAGAACAGACCATCAATTGCTTATATTCAAGTTCAGTTAGAAGCTGAAGAAAATTATAGCAAGTCCATGAGAGTCAAAGTAAAACCTTGAGTATATCCCACCTGAATTTAGAGACTATCTCAAGAATACATTTGACCCATTGAATACTAATGACCAAAGACCATATGAGTTGTGGGATGACATCAAGGACATGATATATGAAGAAGGAAAAAGGTCATTTAAAAGACAGGAAAGAAAGTATTATAATGATATGTACAAAGATCTGGAGTTAGAAAACCAAAAGGGAAGAAGATGCTCGGAATTTCTCAAGAACTGAAGAAAAAATTCAAGCCTCGAGTTGCAATAGTGAAGGATTCTGTGGGCAAAATACTGAACGACACATGGAAGTGTCAAAAGAAGATGGAAGGAATACACAGAGTCACTGTACCAAAAATAATTGGTCAATGTTCAACCATTTTAGGAGGTAGCATATGATCAAGCACCGAAGGCATTGAAGGAAGAAGTCCAAGCTGCACTGAAGGCACTGGGGAAAAGAAGGGCCCAGGAATTGACGGAATACCAACTGAGATGTTTCAACAAACAGATGCAACACTGAAAACACTCACTTGTCTATGCCAAGAAATTTGGAAGACAGTTACTTGGCCAACCGACAGGAAGACATCCATATTTGCACCCATTCCAAAGAAAGGTGATCCAGCCAAATGCAGAAATTATTGAACAATATCATTAATATCACACACAAGTAAAATTTTGCTGGAGATAATTTAAAAAGGATTGCAGCAGTACATCGTCTAGGAATTGTCAAAAATTCAAGCTTAATTCAGAAGAGTGTGTGGAATCAGGCATATCATTGGTGATGTCAGATGGATCTTGGCTGAAAGCAGAGAATACTAAAAAGATGTTTACGTATGTTTTATGAACTATGCAATAAAGATATTCAACTGTGTTGATCATAATAAATTATGGGTAACATTGAGAAGAATGGGAATTCCAGAATTCTTAATTGTACTCATGCAGAACCTGTACAGAGACAAAGAGGCAGTCCTTTTAGCAGAACAAGGGGATATTGCATAGCTTAAAACCAGAAAAGGTGTGCATCAGGGTTGTATCCTTTCACCATACTTATTCAATCTGCACTCTGAGCAACTAATCCAAGAAGCTGGACTTTATAAACAAGATATGACATCAGGATTGGAGGAAGACTAATTAACAACCTGAGATATACAGATGACACAACCTTGCTTGCTGAAAGTGAGAAGACTTGAAGCACTTACTGATGAAGATCAAAGACTACAGCCTTCAGTATGGATTACACAACACCACAAAGAAAACAAAAATCCTCACCACTGAACCAATAAGCAACAACATGATAAAGAGAGAAAATATTAAAATTGTCAAAGATTTCACTTTATTTGGATAGACAATCAACACCTTTGGAAGCAACAGTCAAGAAATAAAAAGACGTATTGCATTGTGCAAATCTCCTGCAAAAGACCTCTTTAAAGTGTTAAAAAGCAAAGATGTCACTTTGTGAACTAAGGTGTGCCTGATCCAAGCCATGGTATTTTCAATCACCTCTTATGTATGTGAAATCCGGACAGTGAATAAGGAAGACCGAAGAAGAATTGATGCCTTTGAGTTGTTATATTGGTGAAGAATATTGAATATACCATGGACTGCCAGACTAATGAACAAATCTGTCTTGCAACAAGTAGCCAGGATGCTACTTAGACGCAAGGCTGGCAAGACTACGTCTCACGCACTTTGGACATGTTATCAGGGAGGACCAGTCCCTGGAGAAGGACATCATGCTTGGTAAAGTAGAGGGTCAACAAAAAAGAGGAAGACCCTCAATGAGATGGATTGACACAGTAGTTGCAACAATGTGCTCAAACATAACAATGATTGAGGATGGTTCAGGACCAGGAAGTGTTTTGTTCTGTTGTGAATAGGATTGTTAAGAGTCGGAACTCACTAGTTGGCACCTAACAAAAATAATAATTTCTTAATTCTATTGTCTTTAGAGTTTACTGATTCTGAACTAACTACAATACTTTGAAGTTTTTTGTTAGCCCTAGAAAGTTTTAAAAAATATAGTTATGAATATCCTCATCGTAGTCTGAGTAAGATGCAGGTTTTTTTTGTTTTGTTTTTTGTTTTTACTTTCTTTAGTATTGAAGAGAATCTGTGTGGAAGTAAAATTTCCAATTCAGCCTCTATGCTTTATATAATTACCCTAAGTATCTGTTTATCTTCATTTTTCACCCTAGCTTCTCTGGAATTATACCACATTACATTCTACTCATTACCTTTTATCCCAAACAAACCACCTGTCTGCAATTCACCCTCAATACATCCATAAGCTCTTATTGACCATTATCAAGAGAGAAATTTGGGTCATGTTTCTGATCATTAGCTTCACTGTTGTAATCAGCTGTCTTTTCTCCAGGATCTTAGCCCATAAGTCAGTCAGACCTAAAATGTACCCTATAGAAACGAAAATATGTTCTAAAATATACAGACTGATAGCCATTTATTTCCCTTTTGTTAATATTTTAATAGAAAATACTCATGTGGCTTTATTTATGTTAACATTATTTGTGTCCTATTGGAAGTTTTTACTTTGCAGAAACTTTTTTTAATTAGATTTTGGAACATACCCAGCTCCAGCATTAGTGTATAGGCACATTGAAGAAAATCTACTAATCTCCAATACTTTTCATCTGTTTGCTTAAATACCTGTATATGAACATATAAAAATTAATTATTAAAATAATAATTTTTTCAACCAATATTTGATTTGATGTCGGCTGTAATTTAGGTGTACAAAAATTGATGGAAATAGTTATTTACTATTGGTTTGAGTTTCACAAATATCTTTTTTTTACAAGAAAGAAAATACAAAAATATAGATGGACTTATTCTTGCCCATTGAGACAAAATGGTAGTGGTGGCAAAGTTTTTGAATGTTCCCTAAACAGACAAGAAACTATAATAAAAAAAACAAAGCAAATACACACAGAAAGACACTAGCTGCAATAAACTTAGCTGATAACATGTTCACCTGGTGTCATTAGGGCTTCCGTTGATCCCTACTATTGCCTTCTTCAGGTACAGAATCACTTCCCTAGTCAGGCCACCTGGTGCTTCTAGGTGAAGGAAGGAAGTCTCTGGCCTGTTATGACAAACAGTGCTGGCCATGCCACTTATTTTGGAACAATCTCTCCCTTCTGATGCCAGCAGGCCACCTAGTGTCCTTAGATGGGGGAGAAAGACTCCAGCCTGCACAAAAAGAGCTTCCCCTGGCAACTTGCTTCTGGTGGATTCTTTTTGCTGGTGCCACCAGTCCTGCCTGGAGCAGTCAGTGGGATTCCTCTTCGATCTGGGAAAGGAATAACTGACGTTGGCTGCCTTCTACTCCCTGTCTACAGCAGTCAGGGGTTCTATACTCTCACAGTAGCCCACATTCAGCCTTTAGCAATTCATTACAAGTTTTAGGTGACACCATACCCATTTTTATGGCAGCCCTGTCTTCTTCCTGTGCTCTGCCACAGAGGAAAAAAACTCAAAACCAAACCTTTTGCCATTGAGTCAATTCCAACTCATAGAGACCCTATGGGACAGAGCAGAACTGCCCCATAGGGTTTCCAAGGCTGTAATCTTTATGGAAGCAGACTGCCACATCTTTCTCCCGCTGAGCAGCTGGTGGGTTCCAACCTCCGACCTTTAGGTTAGCAGCCAAGCACTTAACCACAGCACTACCAGGTCTCCTGCCATTGAGCAACCCATGATCAAATCTTACGGCTACTAAAGATATTTGTCTTTCCTTACATTTCAAGTCTGTCTGTTGATCTGGCTTTCTCTTGTTGATAGAGTAGAAGTAATATTCCGCCTAGCTTTCAACAGTCTAGGTGAAAACTGATAATGATGGTTTAAGAACTGAAATACATCTAAAAGATCTAAACTATTATTTTAAATATTTACTATCAAATTAGAATGACTGATTGTAATGTTAAAGGCAAGAAGTTATAACAATAAAAAGACATCGGCCAGTTGCTAGTTATGAGATCTTAGCAAGCTCCTATAAATTTTGTGAGTTTCATTTTCATAGTATAGAATGGGGGCATCAAGATAACTATACCAATTATAACTAGTTAAATGAGATCATGAAAATGAAAAAACTGATGACCTTAACGCATTCTAACATGTTAGTTGTTTCTATTATTGAAAATATTTCGAATCAACATTATGGCTAAGAAAATTTATACAGATCAGAATCTATAATTTATTCATTGCTGAATTAGTTTATGTATTTCATATGAATATTTTGAAAAATAATTTTAATTTCAAAAGATAGTAAATAAAGAAATATTATTTCATGCCTGCTTATTAAACTTTAAAAGGAATGTATTTCCCTAAGGTTAATAACTTCAAGGAATGATTTAGGTGTTTTCAGAATATTTTACAAATGTTCTGTAATTATTTTCATTTTTATATTCGTGACTTCGTAATATTGGATATTAGGAGATATGTGATTATAGATATCTAAAAATTATATTATAGCAGAAATCTGGTTGTTTTTAAGTGATTAGCATGAAAACATCTGTCTCTTGGCTAGGTTATATATTGATTTCTATATAATTGAATATATTTAGATAAATACAAGGTAGAATCTAAGTTATCAAATTGAATTTTGGTTTTTCATAGGAGAACTCCTATATATAGGCATATACACAGACATTTTGAGATGTTTTAAACTGTTTGGGAATGTATTACTACTTTTGATTAAAAAACTATCACTCTATTCTAGACATTTTTCCTATTATAGCAGAAATGAAATTAATGTATTATGCTTGTCATCATTTTACAGTTTTCTAAAAGTTAAATGTATCAAGTATTCTCAACTCTTTTAGGCACATAAACTTTTCAACTATCCACATTTATGAAAGTCACATTAAATTATGATACCCATAAATTTGGGTTAGCAAATTTGTACTAAACTGAAAAATGTACTTATTAAACAGCATGAGATTCTTCTGGAATAAACTTAGAAAAGCTCTCAAAGACTGTGTACTTCATTTGAATGAGAGGTTTTCAGGGCACTTGTTAAGTGCCTGGATAGAACATTATTGATGATGGAGTGTCAGAACTGTATCTTAAAAGAAAAAGTGCAAATTCATGAAACACAGTTTTATTTGAAAATATCATTTGATGTTAAGTGCTTTTGAATGTACCATTTCTTGCCAACTATGTTATGATGCCCACTGTTTCTGTACGTATTCCTACTGCAATAGTTTAAGGGATGTTGGTTTTGAACTCATGGGTTCTCAGGTTTTGTTATCTATTTAACAAAATGGCTGTTTTATTTATTTTTTGCGTATGGAGCTTATAAGACTATCTAAAACGAATGAAACATTCACCAGTCTATCATTCTCATGTTTCAGTTTTGAAATTTCTCTGCCTTTAACTCCAAGCAATATGTATTAGTAATAACTCTGTCTTTTGCTGCACTTATCTCCAAAAGAAAAAAAATTATTATGATTCCATCACTCTAAAAAATCAATACATACTTATTATGCACCTTCTTTGTGACAGGCACCAGAGTTCCAATGCATGGCTCAAGGCCTGGGAAGAGATAATGGTGTGGGAATATTGATGCACTTATGCAGTCAAACAAGACAGAACTGGTAAGAGATGTTTTTGTCTGTATAGTATAAACTTCCAGATTTGGCCTTTTCTCAAATCTACCTCCCCCAGCCCCCTGCAAAGATTCTGATAACTGGTAGAATTATAATGAGAACAAAGCAAAAATCAAGTGGTCAGCAAGAAGATAATGTTACTTATGTAATAAATAATGAGATGCAGTATGTGAGAGATTTGTGAAATGAGGTATAGAATGGGGAAGAATGGGGAGAAAATCAAAGACCAGGAATCTGAAGGGTAAAGGAAAGGAGTAGCATCATAATGGGTAGAATATTGAAAAGATACGTTTGATGACTATGACTTAATAGAAGAGACTGCTGATGCCTTAGACAAATTTTCCATTTGACAAATTTTGCTGAATTGACTGTATCACACAAGGTGTAACCCAACTTTCTCTGCTAAATTCTATCTGGACAATAATCTCCCACTTGTCTGGTCAGATGCCTCTCTAAGGAATACTTCGAAATGGATAATGATATGTTTGTTGAACACTCTCCAGGGCAACATTTCTCAAAATACGTTGTTAAGAATATTAGACCCATATGATATTTGATAGTCAAATGAGTTTTGAAAATATTGCAAACCATTTCCTCTTGGGAATTTACTGTTCACAGTAGCACATTAAAGAGGTGAAGAAGTCCTGAAGTAAATATTATTTAACTTTGTTAACACTCTGTTTCCTAAATACATTTGACTTTAGAAAATAAACAAATATTTAGATATCCCAGATGATGTTAGTCTTCCAGAAAGGTGAGTCTAAGATAAACTGAACCAAATAACCTCTATGGTATTTTACAGCTCTATAATTCTATGATTCTAGACATAAATTATTACTTGCATAGAAATAGAAATATATTCAGAATCAAGCTACTTTTCATAAAAAAATGAAAGCCAAAATATCACATAGAAGTTATATTTACTGCCATATTTTAATATTAGACATGAAACAAACAATATATCTGATTACAAAAAAAGATCTGTCCATTCTGTGCCGAAAAAGAAGTGTATTTGGCAAATTTTATTAAATTTGCATATAAACAATTATGGTATACTATTTCATTTTATTCTAAGTGGTAATTATTTCCAAGTTAATTTTAAAATACTCTTGTCATTTTACAAAATTTACTCACTGGAATTTTTTTTAGGATTTTATTGAATCTGTACAACAATTCAGGAATTCCTTCCAGTCAACTCACACTAAATTCTTTTTAACTTGTTTTACTGTTTCCTTTCCTCCTCTATCAAAATTTTAAATGATTGGGTAAACAGAAAAATGGCTTGCCAAAATGTCCGCATCCTAATTCCCGGAACCTATGAATATGTTAGATTATATGGCGTCTTAGTTTCTTTAGTACTGCTGTAACAGAAATACTACAAGTGAGTGTTTTTAAAGGATGGAAATTTATTTTCTTGCAATTTAGGATGCTAGAAGTCCAAATTAAGGTCACTGGTTCCAGGGAAAGTCTCTCTCTGTCTGCTCTGGCGGCAATTCTTGTTGCAGCTTCTCTAGCCGCAGCGTTCTTGGGTTCCTTGGAGATCTCAGGAGGCATCTCTGTTTCCCCAGTTTTTGCTTGCTTGTCTCTTTGTGTTTGTGTCTGTGTATGGAGCCCTGGTGGTACAGTGGTTAAGACTTCAGCTACTAACCTAAAGGTTGGCAGTTCAAATCCATTTGCTACTCCTTGGAAACCCTATTGGGCAATTCTACTCTTCCCTAGAAGGTCACTGAGAGTCAGAATCCACTTGAAGGCAACAGGTTTGTCTCTGTGTCTAATCTGCTCTTTTTATATCTCAAAAGTCCTTAGGTTAAGACACACCCTGTACTTTATGGCTTCATCAACATAACAAAGAAAGCCCTCTTCCCAAATGGGATTGCATCCACAGGTATAGGGGTTAGGATTTCAACACATATTTTGGAGGGACACAATTGAATCCATAATATATGGCAAAAAGGAATTAATGCTGCTAATCAGCTGACTTTAAAATAGGGAGATTATCCAGGTGGGCCCCATGTATCCACACAAGTCCTTAAAAGTGGATGAGGGAGGCGGAAAAATAGTCACAGAGATATGATGATGGAAGCAGTCAGAAAGATGTTGTGGTACTGTCTTTGAACACGGAGGCAGGAGCTTATGATTCAAGACTTGTGGGTGGCCTCTAGAAGCTGGAAAAACGAGGAAACAAATTCTTCCTGAAAGCTTCCGAAAAGAAATATAGCTTTGCCAGCACCCTAATCTTAGCCCAGTAAGCCTAGTGTTGGACTTCTGGCTATTAGAACTGCAAAATAATAAACTTGTGTTGTTTTAAGCCACTAGATTTGTGATAATTTGTTGCAGTAGCAAAATGAAACTAATATTATTTATGAAGCTAGAGATAGGTTATAAATATAGTATAACAGCATGGTACTCATGACTCAAAAATATCAACAACATAACAAACATTTTAAATTATTAAATTGTTTGAAATCAATTCTTTGGTCTTTACTAGTAGACTGTCAGATCAACTTCATATCTAAGCTAAGCATACTGTGTAAATATTATACATGAATGCATTTACATGAAAAGTAATCAAATAATTATTTTAACGGTAATTTCACACAGAGCAGTGAAAACTTTCCGATTAAAAATATAATTTTGAAAACTACAAATGATAGTTTTGTTTTTAAACTGTGATTAGTGATATAAGAAAGAAAAATGGTAGTTTTTTTTCTTTTACCATTACCATTTCATTTCTAATATTTCTTACTGCTCTATTGGTGTTCTGCTTTCACTTGTCTGAAGAAACATACAAAAGATCTAGAATTTTGGGTAAGATGTTGGAGCTGATAATTCTTTAATTTTAACATATAATTTTTGGTATCATATCTGTGAATATCAATGGATTATGTTTTAAAAATCACTAAGTATAATGAGATTTTAATATTCAGTCTATTGCCTGCTTTACAATTGTAGAAAATAGGAATCAAGTTGATATTTTAGTGTCTGCTAAGAGCTCGGTAACTAACCAAAATATTGGCAGTTTGGATCCATCAGCTTCTCCTTGGAAATCCTATGGGGCAGTTCTACTATGTTCTATAAGGGTCGCTGTGAGTCAGAATCAACTCAGTGGCAATGCATTTTGTTTTGGTTTTTATCCTTGAAAGTCAGTAATGGAAATTAAAGTATATCCTTTCTTTATGCGGAGTGTGGTTTGGGACCATAAATCGTTCTCTTGCTATGGCAAAGTTTGGGAAAAGAAGACAAAAATTCATTAGTTAGAAAACACTAATGCCAAGGATCTGTTATCTCAGAACGCCTATGCCATCACCATATAAGACCTTTAGCTTATACATGTTTAGGATTGAAGTAGAACTTGTTCTAATTGAATAAAGTTTGCCTTTAACGTGCGTTTCCCTTTTTGGTATCTGGTGAAAAGTCTAGTTTTAATAGTATGACTGTATTTTGTGCATCTCAGTACAAATTAATAGGACGAAATTTTAGTACTTCTTGGTGTAAGATTGTTGTTGTCGTTAGGTGCCATCCAGTCGGTTCCCATTCATAGTGACCCTACATACAACAACAGAACACAACACTGCCCGGTCCTGCACCATCCTCACAGCATTGCTATGTTTGAGCCCATTGTTACAGCTACTGTCAATCCATCTCATCGAGGCTCTTCCTCATCTAAGATTAGGCCACTTTTATAAATGATTGAGGCTAGTGAAGTGTTGTGAAGTGAATAGACGTGATGCTTGTTGACAAGGCAAGCATAATTTACCTTTCTCTTTATTCCTTTAGATTAGGAAAGACAAGGATGTCTTTTAATATACTTGAATTTTCCTTTAAGTAAAATTATACAGGATTTAGAACATAATTTATTCAAGAATGCCAATAAGAAGACAGAAATCTAAACTTCAACACAATATTAGTGCTGAATTTGTCATCAATCCTCAAAAATGAGTGTAGTACATGGTATTAAACGCTCAAGGCATGGAAACTACAAACCAGCTGACTGATTAATTTGTCTGACCCTAATATTTTTCTGACTCTTTGTCCCATGAAATTCAAAGATACTGAATCATAAATGTAATGAGATTGTACCTACATTTCTTTCTTCTCCATACAGCAAATATAATTAAATGAAACAAGTATCAATGGACATTTTATTAAATAAGTCTAGAATATGATCTCTTTATTCTTAGTACTTCGAGACTCTGGGACTTATAAGTGAAGAGATTCAGTTTTTATATGAGATAACTTATAATAGAAAATCTGTTTTTTGTAAAGCATTTTTCATTTCTTAGACAGAATAGTTATATAAAACTCTCTAAATCGACTATAAAGTGATAAAATATTGAGTTGCATGAAATGCAAAGACGCACTATTAATGTAGAACAATATTTTTCGTTCAGTAGGTCCTCTCACAAAAAATAAAAAGTAATAATAGTGACACATTTACACAACTAAGTAGTTATTACCAAGTTACCAGGAGACTCATTCTTTCTTATTCCACCCCGCAGCCCTCACTCAATCTAGCAGAAGCTGAAATCTTTAGCCTGTCCTCATTTGAGTGTTGGAGTGTTGACAGACAAAAGCCAAAGGGGAATCCAGTTACAAAAAACTGAATTATCACAAAGTATCTGTGTTTTACTAGACCTTAAGCAGATGCTTAATGGAATATACATGTAACAAAACATTTCCTAAAATAATTGCAAAATATGTAGACAATAATTTTTATTTCCTATAAATTTAAAATATATAAATAAAAAATAACTTTTAAAAGGCTTTCATATGAATATTGACTTTTTGTTTTACAGAAACAGAAGACCTGAAAATGGTTGTTATTTATCAGTGCTAAATTCCTTGCCTTTGAATCAGTCAGCGGCTCAAGATGTCCTAATAGAGAGAAGTTCCAGCTTTTAAATCAATGTGGAAGTACCGTTAAACATTATTCAGGGTCCGGGAAAATAGTCAAGAGAATTAAATTGCTGAGGAAATAACCATGTGAATACATGCAAGGAATGTCTGTCTTAATAGAGTTTTGACCTAGAATTTGATCCTTCTCTCCTTTGATTTGGGAAAGATATTTGAGAAAATATCTAGTAAACATATAGTTTCCACTTACCTTATGTATCATTAATTTCATATTTTTTATAATATACCTTAATTATTTTAAAAATAGTCTAATTTAAACCCATCACTATGCTATAAAGATAAAGTAATATGGCAAGTTTTAAAAAATATGATACACATACTTTCCTGAGATAATTTACATCTTAAGAGATTATTTTATACATAGTCATTTTGTTACTGAAGTATAACATAAGGTAGATCCGAAGGCTTACTGACATTGAATTATGCTATTTATCAGTTAGCTTTATTATGGATCTTTAAAACATCTAGAGATTAATATTTATTCTGAGTACACTTGGAAAAATTTTATTCCTTAAAATCTATGAAAATGGTCTAGACAGACTTCCATTTCCATTGCTCTGTCTGAGAGTGAGGACTTTGCTATCAATGGGCCTCACATTTCCACTCTTCAGGTCTTTTAAGTCTATGATCTACATATGGAATCTCTCGCAACCATTATAATACTCTATTTTTTTAAATCAGAATATGAGTATATTTTCTTAGGAAATTCAAAAGCACACAGTAAGTAAAAACTTAAACTAATGTATTAAAAATGCAAGCATATTTTTATGCTTGTAAAATTGACCATATAAGATACAAAAAATCTTACTAATTTTAAAAATCTAATCAAATTTGTCCTTGTCCACATTTTGAAATAAATTATATAAAATTCTGATAGCATTTTAGATTTTTATATCCATATGGAGCTTGTGTTTCTATATTAATTTACAGAACACAATTGATATAGAAGTTTAATATTTAATTCTTTTTAACATGGGAGTATTAAATATTAACGTATTTCTCCTTATAGGTAAAATAAGAGAAAAGTTGCTAATTCTGAAGTTATTATTCCCATTGGTTGGAAAAAATCTAAATTCTTGTTTTGTCTTTCCTAAATTTGACCAAAGATATCACCTACTTTTTCTTATCATAGCCCCATGCATTATCTCATTGGATGAGTATTCTGAAAACCCATTTGCAGAAATGCTGCCCTAAACAAATAACTTCCTAAAACAGTGACAAGTTTTCTTTTTTTCTGATTCACCTTGGAGAGCATAAAACCCTCCAACAAACACACACACATACACACACAGACAGGCACACTTACATCTTTCTCCCTCACCCCCTACACACTCATTTTTACATTATATCTGAGGGCCATTAATTTTATACTTCTCTGGCACTAAACAGAATATTTTGTGATTTTTTTATTTGCTCCCTTAATCAGAAAATTCACAGCAGCCAATTTATTTTACAACTATTAGCACATCTTTTCAAAAGCAGCATTATGAAACTCCTTCAAGATAGTGAAGTCATCAGTTGTATATGAAGTGTGATATTAACATTAAAAAGGCATACTAGCTCTGGCAACAGAGAAAAGCTAACTTAAGGCCTTAACTCCTTCTCTGTTTGTAAAATTGAGCAAATACTTAGCCTACAAAAATTTTATTTTGTCCATTTTTAAATAGACATCACAGTCATCATTATCTCATAGATTTTTATGACGAAGAAATGAGACAATGCATATAAGCTCTTATTGTATATAATACAGTGCAGATCACAGAGTAAGCATTTGATACATGGCAATTTATTAGCACTGGTGCTATCAAAATTACTCTTCTTTTAAGTAGTACAGCTAGAATTGTTTCAGCTATCACCTAATAGCAAAGCCTTGACCCACAGTCTCAGAAAACTTTGTTTCTTACTCATTTATGGCTACTTGGTGTTCTGTAAAGGTAATATAATGCTTAGTATATGGTCTTGCAATAGTTCAGGTCTGCATTTGTTACTGTGATAAGGCCAGGGCAGTTCAGTACTGTGTAGCTCAGTAATCTCGACTGAAGACAATCAGTAGGGGACAGGGAACATCATTGATAAGAAAGCAGCATTCACCCTCATCAAAAGAATAATTATAACACTATAATGTTAAAACACAAACTTGGGAGAAATACTGTTTCCTGTTAACTTTTCAGCTGGCTTTATCAGTGTCTGTTATCAGAACCTATTTCATGGCAAAGCTGATCTTTATTTCATAATATAGTGAAAACTGTGAGAGCCAGAACTCAACAGGACCACCTTGTTTTTCTGGATCTCGCAAGTTTTTTGCTTTTGTCAGACTGCAGTCTCACCACTTTTCAATCACTTTCTATTAAAAACAAACAAACAACCTGTTGCCGTCAAGTCAATTCTGACTATAGCGACCTGATAGGACAGAGTAGAACTGCCCCATAGAGTTTCCGAGGAGCACCTGGCGGATTCAAACTGCTCACCTTTTGGTTAGCAGCCAACCTCTTAACCACTTGCCACCAGCATTGCTCACTCTCTATCAGTGGAAGATATTTGTGTTTTCCTTCCATTGGCTTTTGTATGTTTACTGTATTACTGAGCCTAATCTACGATGTCTATTTCATATGTGGAATTCTGTGGGTTTTTTTTTTTTTCTTTACTGGAACTATTCTATATTGATTTGAAAGTTAAGCTACATAAAATCAGTTTAAAAAGTTTGCTAATACGTTGATACTATTATTTGCTTTTCTCCTCAGACTTGCCCTTCCTTTAATTATGAATGTTAACTGTTAAAACAGTCTCAAATATGTTAGATAATGGTTCAGTATACCATTAGTCTTTGACTTTATATGATCATTTGTAAGAGATGAGCTTAAATATAATTGATTTATAGTAGATGGTCTGGCAGAGAGCCATTAGAGAAAATTAGCAGTGGATTTATTTTCTGAACTTACTTGCTCTGAGAAAAAAGTGAGAGACCTTTGTAAATTATGAGCAAAGTATAATCTTAAAACATAGTAATTTTTTTTTTTTTTTTTTTTTGAATCCGGGAGCTTTCAAAGCGTTATTGAATTTAGAGGGTTGTTTTGACATTTTCCTCCACTAATTGGAACACTTGTATTTTCTGACCAAGGGCAGATCTGAAGAGCAAGGGAGAAAAAATGTGACATTTATCAGAAATGAGATCATAGGATCATAATCTTCTAGTAAGCAATAAAAATGCTACATATATATACAAATGTGCATACCAGATACCTCATAAGACTGTTGTAACTAATAACTAGTATTTATAATATTTTATCATATTTATTAGTTACAGGCTATTTAATTATGATCTGTTATGACATACCGTTATAAAAAAGATATTGGTGTCTGAAATTTTTAGGGACTGTTAAAGCAACTATAAAGTAAAAAAGATGATTTATTTTATTTTATTACTAGAAATAACTTGGCATGTTTATTACATTCTTTTTTTTTCTAATTGGAGCATACATTTTATTTTTTCCCATACAAAAATTTATACATATATTGTTACATGACTCCAGTTGCTCTCCCCATACTGTGACAGCACATTCCTCCTTTCCATCCCTGATTCCCCGTGTCCATTCAACCAACTCCTAACCCTCTCTGCCTTCCCATCTCACCTCCAAACAAAAGCTGCACATTTAGTCTCTTGTATCTACTTGAGCTAAGAAGCACACTCCTCGCGAGTATCACTTTATATTCCACAGTCCAGTCCAATCCCTGTCTGAAGAGTTGGCTCCAGAAATTGTTTTAGCTCCCTGCTGATACAGAATCCAGGAGCCATGATTTCCGGGGTTCCTCCAGTCTCGGTCAGACCATTAAGTCTGGTCTTACTAGAATTTGAGTTCTGCACCCCACTTTTCTCCTGCTCTATCAGGGACTCTCTGTTGTGTTCCCTGTCAGGGCAGTCATTGGTGGTAGCTGGGCACCATCTAGTTCTTCTGGTCACAGGCTGATGAAGTCTCCGGGTTATGTGGCCCTTTCTGTTTCTTGGGTTAATGCTTTCCTTGTGTCTTTGGTGTTCTTCATTCACCTTTACTCCAGGTGGTTGGGACCAATTGATGCATCTTAGATGGCTGCTTGCAAGCTTTTAAGATGCCAGACACCACTCACCAAAGTAGGATGCAGAACATTTTCTTAATAAGCTTTATTATGCCATTTGACCTAGATGTCTGCTGAAAACATGGTCCCCAGACCTCTACCCCTGCTACTCTGTCCCTCAAATTATTTTATTGTATTTAGGAAATTTCTCAGTTTTGGTTTAGTCTAGTTGTGCTAGCTTCCCCTGTAGTGTGTGCTGTCCTTCCCTT
>NW_004444078.1:5282389-5284092 GCF_000243295.1 Trichechus manatus latirostris
AGAATGAGTTTGGGAGTATTCCATCCTTTTCTATGCTCTGAAATACCTTTAGTAGTACTGGTGTTAACTCTTCTCTGAAAGTTGGGTAGAATTCTCCAGTGAAGCTATCCAGGCCAGGGCTTTTTTTGTTGGGAGTTTTTTAATTTCCTTTTCAGTCTCTTCTTTTGTTATGAGTTTATTTAGTTGTTCGTCCTCTTTTTGTGTTAGTTTAGGTAGGTAATGAATTTCTAGAAATTTGTCCATTTCCTCTAGGTTTTCAAATTTGTTAGAGTACAATTTTTCATAGAGTTCTGTTATGATTCTTTTAATTTCAGTTAGGTCTGTTGTGATATCACCCATCTCATTTCTTATACAGGTTATCTGCTTCCTCTCCTATTTTTCTTTTGTCAGTTTGGCCAGTGGTTTATCAATTTTGTTGATCTTTTCAAAGAACCAGATTTTGGTCTTACTGACTCAATTGTTTTTCTATTCTCTATTTCATTTAATTCTGCTCTAATTCTTTTTATTTCCTTTCTTCTGGCGCCTGAGGGCTTCTTTTGCTGCTCTCTTTCTGCTTGTTCCAGTTGTAGGGTTAATGTTTAGATTATGGCCCTTTCTTTTTGGATGTGTGCATTTATTGCTATAAACTGACCTCTGAGCATTGTTTTTGCTGTGTCCCAAAGGTTCTGGTAGGATGTGTTTTCTTTCTCGTTTGATTCTATGCATTTCTTTATTCCATCCTTAATTTCTTCTATAACCCATTAGTTTTTGAGCAAGGTATTTTTCAGTTTCCATGTGTTTTGATTTTTTTTCTTGCTTTATCTGTTGTTGATTTTCTACTTTTATGGCTTTATGATCAGAAAAGATTCTTTGTAGTATTTTGATGCTTTGGATTCTGTTAAGGCTTGCTTTATGGCCTAATATGTGGTCTATTCTGGAGAATGTTCCATGTGCATTGGAAAAGAAAGTATACTTGTTTGCCGTTGGGTGGAGTGTTCTGTATATGTCTATGAGATCCATTTGGTTGATTGTGGCATTTAGATCTTCCTTACCTTTATTGAGCTTCTTTCTGGATGTTCTGTCCTTCACCAAAAGTGGTGTGTTGAAGTCTCCTACTGTTATTGTGGAGCTATCTCTCCTTTCAGTGCTGTTAGAGTTTGTTTTATGTAATTTGGAGTCCTTGCATTGGGTGCATAAATATTTATTATACTTAAGTCCTCTTGGTGTATTGAGCCTTTAATCATTATATAGTGTCCTTCCTTATCCTTTGTGGGGGATTTTACTTAAAAGTCTATCTTGTCAGAGATTAATATTGCCACTCCTGCTCTTTTTTGAGAGTTGTTTGCTTGATATATTTTTTTCCATCCTTTCAGTTTTGGTTTGTTTGCGTCTTAAGTTTAAGGTGTGTCTCTTGCAGGCAGCTTATAGAAGGATCATGTTTTTTTATCCAATCTGCCACTCTCTGTCTCTTTATTGGTGCGTTTAGTCCATTTACATTCAGCGTAATTATAGATAGGTATGAGTTTAGTGCTGTCATTTAGGTGTCTGATTGTGTATTGTTGACAGTTTCTTTGTTCAACACTGAATTTTCTGTGCTGAGTCGTTTTTCTTTATGTATTTTCTTTTCATCTTTTTCATTGTTGTTAATTTTGTGTTTGCCGAGTCTTTATATTTTTCTAGTTTTTTATTTTGACTTGTAGGATAGTTAGTTCCTTTGTGGTTAT
>NW_004444078.1:5285220-5287448 GCF_000243295.1 Trichechus manatus latirostris
GTATGAGCTAGTTTGATTATTGGCAACTTTGAAGCTCTAATGTCCTGTCACCAGGTGGTTAGATCTGTTACTAGGTATGTCCGCCACTCCTCCTGTATGGATTCAGCTCAGGTGCCCAGGAAGATAGCCATCAAGTATGTGGTGGAGGCTCTCACTTACAGTCCTAGATAGGCATGGGTGATTGGTGTAGGCACAGGCATCTGGCTACAGCAGGGGGACACGCTCTGAGTAAGGCAGGGGGCTGATGTCCACCCCCAAGTGTCCAGGAGGAAGGCTTGTCTCTGTTCCCTAGAGTGCATTGGTGGGTGAGTTTTACAGCCGGACGATGAGCACCTAATGCTGTTGGCTGTAAGGACTGGGGGCACCTCTTATTCATGGGCCCCTATCGCAGGTGGCTAGGTGGCATGTGTGGAGCCACCAGTACTCAGGCCCCTGATTTGAGTAGATGAAGACCCTGCCTAATGGGCTAAGCAGTGTCAAATGTCAAGAACCTGCACTTCACAGCTGAAACAGTTGAAGTTAGAGTTGTGGTATATACCCTGTTGTACTGCAGCAATGAGGGCCTACGCTTTTGAGATGGGCCCACACAAGTCTATGCAGGGGAAAGGCACTCAAAGTCCATGGATCCTTTATGCCTGTGCCTAGGCATAGGAGCTGGGCCTATCCTTGGTTCATGGCTTAGGGGAGCTGGCAGTTTATTTTTTCCCCTATTTGTTAATTTGTTCACTCTCCAAGGCAGGGAGAATGGCTCCGGGCATGTGATGGATCCTACTTCCGGCCCAAGGGACTCAGCAATTGCTGAAGCTGGTCAGGGACCCAGTGCAGAGCAGGGAGTGGGGAGGTAAATGGGAGAGAGGTTTTTCCCTAAGGGGGGTGTTTTTGATCCACACAGTAAGCCATACACAATTACTTATCTTTCACTGGATCAAGGGCTGCTTCTCACTGGTTCTGGGTGACCGGGTAGACTCTCTAGTGCTGGATCTCCTTGGTGTGGAAAACAAGCCTCCCGAACATGGCTGCTTGCCCACCCCCACCCCCAGAAGTGCTCAGGCTCTTTCTGGGTCAGGTCTGGCAACTCCTCACTGCTACTGAACCATCTCTCCCTCCCCCTGCCATTCTGTCCGGTTCCTCAGCTCTGCCTTTGATGTTCAGGGCTCCCAGATTGACATATATAATCAAATCACTTGTTTTTTCAGGTCTTTGTTGTAAGTGGGTCCACCAGAAGCGTCCAACTACTCTGCCATCTTGGCCCCACCCATTTATTACATTCTTAACATACTACAAAGTAGGGTTTTGTTGGAATCCCCCTTTGGTCTACGTGAAAGTCAAAAGATCTAATTACCTTACATAAAGTCCTAGAACTAATAATTTACTAAATGGAGCAACTCTGGAGAAGATTGCACTGCCTTATACAGAAACCTACTTTGTGATAGATCCTTGGATAACACACACACACAAAAAAAAAAACTTAGCACTGAATGCTAAATGAAACTAATCAGCTGGCAGCAGAGCTGAAAAACAAACAGAGTTTGGGTACAAGAGGCCCAGTGACTGCAACTGCTGGACTAAGTATTCCCTGGAATATTGCCAAGCAAGGCTCTTCAAAATAATCTAAGTGCAACCTTTCGAGTTGTGAAAAGATAATGACACTACTATTCAAGGCCTGAAATAAAAGACAAAGCTGAAAACATTATTTCTTTTAGAAAGGGAGGGCCATGCTGGTCAGGTGTAGTCTCCCCATGTAGAGCAGACTAAATAGTATGGGAAGACAGGGAGATTCAAAGCCAGATGAGAATTCTCAAACATTTTTTTTTTTTAATTGTACTTCAGGTAAAGGTTTACAGAACAAATAGTTTCTCATGAAACGTAATACACATTTTGTTTTATGACATTGGTTAACAACCCCATGACATGTCAACCCTCTCCCTTCTCGATCTTTTTTTTTTTTTTTGATGAAAATATACATAGCCGAAGATACGCCATTTCAAAAATTTCTACATGCACAGTTCAGTGACATCGACTACGCTCTTCCAATTTTGCTGCTATTCTTATTTTAGATGGAGGTTTACAGAACAAAATAGTTTCTCATTAAGCAGCTAGTACACATGTTGCCCTATGAAAATGATTGACAAACCCACTACATGTCAACACTGTCCTTACTCAACCTTGGGTTCCCTATCACCAGCTTTCCTGTCCCCTTCTGCCTTCTAGCTCTTGTCCCTGGACTG
>NW_004444078.1:5289619-5362773 GCF_000243295.1 Trichechus manatus latirostris
AGACCATGGTCCCCAGAGCCCTCCGTCCAGCAAATTTTTTCCCTATTTTTGTCTGCTTTTTGCTTCAAGTCTTGGATAATTCTGAGTATTCGAGATTTAAATTCTCTATCAGGTAGTTCTAGTGCCTTTTCTTCCTTTGGAAAGTCATCTGGTGTTTTATTTTGGACACCTACTGGAATGATCCGGTCCTGTTTTTGTAAATGTTTTGATATTGCCTGCTGTCTTCGGGGCATTCAGTAGTTATTTTTCCCATTTATTGATTGTAGGTTTGTTTGTTTCATCCTTTTTTTTTTTTATTTGGCTATGTCTGAGCAGGCGGGCTGTGTGTTCTTTGTTGTTTGCTCGTCTGTGGGCACAATACTTTTCACCTCCTCCAATAGGTAGAGTCAGTGGCTCAGATATGGTACAGCAGGGCAGGTCTAGCTGAAGAGGAGTTACTGGGATGGGTTGTTCGTGGCACTTAGTACAGCCACCAGGGCGGGTTGGTAATCAGTGCAGGGACAGTTCCAGTAGGCCATGCCTATGCTGCTTGGTGGTGTGATGTTAAGCACACGGTGCAGGTAGGTAAGATGTAGAGGGGAGATTGTTATGTGTGAGGCTAAGATGGATATGGGAGAGAGGAGAGAGAAACAGGAGCCAAAAACATACAAACAAACAAAAAAGAGTGCTAGGGGAACTTGCTGTTGGAGTGGAGAGATGAGAGACTATGAAACAGAGAAAAACAAAAATGGGAAGAAGAAGGAAAAAAAATAAAAGGATGAATAAATAAAATATCAGAAAGTAAAAGGAACAGCAATGCTCCCAGGGATCCCACTGGTGTGGCTATGAGGTCTGGGGAAGTTGTTCTCAGGTGTTGCAGTACAGCCTGGCTAGAAGGCATAGAGGTATTCAGCACCAGGTATTCAGGGAACAGAAAGAGAAGGAAGGTATAGAGGGACGAGAAACTGAGTAATGAAGGAAGACAAAAAGGCAAAAAGAGGGAAAAGAAAACAAAACAAATTTTTTAAAAAAAGAACAAGAAAAGCCCCCCAAAAAACAGAAAAAGAAAGAAAAACCCATGAAGAAAGAAATGCCCTCAGGGATCCCCCCGTGTGTCTGTGCAAGCCGAGGGGTAGGTTCCAAGCCACACAGCACCTCCCGGCCAGAACGGGCTCCCAACTCAAGAAAAGGAAAAGAAAACAAACAAACAATTCAAAACAAACAAACAAACAAAAGCTTCAGGATCCCACCAGAGTGGCAGCCCAGACCGGGAAGCAGTTCCACTCTTGAACGGAGCTCCACAGCCCCGCAGGAAGAAGCAAAGATGGAGCACAAGCCAGGTATTTGAGCAAAAGGAGGGGGAGGTGGTGAGAGGAAAGGAAGAAATCAAAAGAAGTGAAAAAAAGCAAAACCAGCAGCCAACAAATGGCACTCAGAGAGTCAGCCAGTGTGGGCAGGTGGAATCCAAGCAGCCAGTGCTTCCCAGACAAGAGACTGTGGCTGCGGGATGCAGAGGAGGCCAATTGTGGATGAAGAAAGGTGGGGGGTGGGAAAGCGTATATCGCAAAATACCGGCACTCCGCAGCCCCTCAGGAAGAAGCAAAGATGGCGCACAGAGCCAAGTATTTGAGCAAAAGGAGGGGGAGGTGGTGAGAGGTAAGGAAGAAATCAAAAGAAGCAGAAAAAAGCAACACCAGCAGCGAACAAATGGCACTCAGAGAGCCGGCCAGTGTGGGCAGGTGGAATCCAAGCAGCTGGTGCTTCCCGGACAAGAGACTGTGGCTGCGGGAAGCAGAGGAGGCCAAGTGGAGTGAAGAAGGGTGGGGGGTGGGAAAGCGCATATCGCAAATTACCGGTTGTTTTGTCTCCCACTGGAAGCTCCATGAACCCTCTTTCTTGTACCCCCTATTTTCTGGTCTCTGATAGGAGTCCGAGATGGCGGATCCACACTGAGTTAGCTGGTAGGGGACCTCTGCATGAATCTCTCCTAGGTCTCTGTTCTGTCAGTTTTCTCACTCCATTTGGTGCTTGGCTGAGTTCTTTATCTCTTCATTTGATGTTTTAGGCTTTCAGGATTGCTGTTTTCTCTGTTTGGCTTAGTTTTTCGGATCTTTGCTGTGGAGGGACGGCATGGTGCTTCTGCCTAGAGTGCCATTTTGCCAGAAGTCTTCTCAAACTCTTAAGGCTACTTCAAAGTCTTGTCCTAAATGTTAAGAAGATTTTCTTCTGTCTTCTTTTCCTTCCTTCTAATTTGATAAAAATATGGACATGATTGAGAGCTGCAGCAGTCATCTTAGAACATGAGATGACTCCACATGACAAAGCTGGCAGAGGAACAAGAGAGTAGTAATCTGGGCCTCTGATAATGTCACAGATCACCTTGCAGCAAGGGGTGGCTATGTGATGTAGTTCTGGTCATTGTGGCATAAGTAGAAGTCTTCTAGTTAGGTATTCTGGAAAAGCCATTATTTTCCTGATAGAAAGTAATAGACAGCATGCGTAATTAACCTTTATTTCCTGTTATTCCTTTATGAAATGCATATGAAAAACATATAGGTAAAAAAGCCATTTTGGGACTGTTAGAACAAATTGCAAACTAAGAAAGGCATAGCAGGAAGCAGGAAGACTAAGAATGACTTGGGTTCCTGAAACTTTCTTTGAGTACTGCCTTGGACAGCCTTGAATGGTTGACCTCTAAAATTCTTGTTTCAGGAAGAAAAGTAAATCATTTTAGCAACATATAGAAGCAATCAACTAAATGTATAAACAGCAACATGGATAGTTACTAAAAATCCATGCTGAATGAAAAAACATACAACGAGAAATAGAATGCAGTTTCCTACACAAAAAGACAGCAGTATATATTTACTAGGTGAATTGTGAGGCCTAAAATTTTGCTGCTTGATATGTTTGAGCCTCACAGAGGCCCAAAGGCCTAACTGTGAGGTCCCCTGGTCTCACAAGATAAGCACCCAACCCAGTGGGAAAGGCTCCCCATCCACCTAGCTCTCCTATCAGCTAACTAGCTGCACTCCAAAGGGCCCTCAACCTATGGGTTTCATTTTCCTGCCAGGTGCAAAATTATTCAAATAAACCAATAACATCCTCCCATGGAAAGCAGAGGACATCCTACACTGTTGTTACAACAAAGCATGCTTCCCACAGCCCCCTACTTGATTATTTTGCTTCGGAGTACAACCCCTATACAGCCCTGCATGGCATGTGATGTCTTCTTTCCCTGGGCTATGAATATATGCAACTAATAAACTGTTGTTGATCTCATTTGTCCATTGTTGGGTGTCATGTGTTTGGCCATCCCCATCATCCTTGGATGGGACTTCCTCTATCATCAATGGGTGAAGAGGAGACAGACGAAGGACACGTAAAAAGTGAGAGGTATGTGTAAAACTAAGAGTGGTTGTTCATGAACAGCAGACGGATGGGAATGTGAGGAAAGGAAAAAATATAAATACACACACATATCAAGAGAGGGGCCTTGCTTTGACTACTAGTGATGCGTCATGAACCAAAAACATGATGGATTCAACCCTCTGTATTGAGGTCTGCAAATAAAAAAACAGAGTATTATGGAAGAGTGTGCAGTATATCTTGAATACTTCTTTTTTAATACTTCTTGGTAGGTAATTGAGTCAGTGATGTAACAACTCAGCATTTTCTGCTGTAAAAATACTCTAAAATTCCTTGATTTTTTTTCCGTTTACCACCAATTTTCACATGCAATCAAATATCAAGTCCTATTGTTACAGTTTATTAACATGTATATAATGACTCCACAGACAGTTTCTGTTTGCCCTTCTCTCATCTCCCACCAAAATTATTGCAACAACTTTTCAGTCTCTGCCTCCTTCCGATTCATTTTCCATTTTAGCTTATTGATCAAATATGCAGCTAAATAATGGGAGATATATGTACTTAAGTTCACTAGAAAATGTTTAGTAAACTCACAACTATAGTATAGAAATCTGAGTGTTGTATAACTGTGTAATAGTCTCAACAAACATTTAATAATGAGAATAGGTTAGAAAGCCATATCTTAAACATTGCCATCCAGATAAAAGTAATAGATTATGAGCTGGATTTGAAAAATTCATATATTAAGGATGCTGAAATAATTTGAATATATTGTCAGAGGTTGAAAACACATGAGTGTGGGGAGCATTGTAGTAGTTTTCAACCTCCTCACACAGAATAAGGATAGATGCATTTTGTATGACTCAAGAGGGCAAAGGGAAAGTCAATGGATAGAAATTGAAGATTAGAAACTTGGATCTTTTTTTTTTTTTTTTTTTGCCCAATATAAGGAAAAGTTTAAAGTTTTGTTTTTTTTTTTAACTTTAATGAAATGGAATGACTGGGGGATGGAGTTTCATATTACGGAGGTATTAAAGTGATCCAGGCATATGGGATGTTTTAGATGGTTGAGGTGGTAGGGCTATCAGGAATTGGAAAATGATTTAAAACAAAATGATCTCTAAATTACTTACATCTTTAAGAATCTGCATTCAAATGTGTGTGTATGTATGTGTGTGTGTTCTATAAACCTGAGACAAATCAATGCTACAGCTAATAATTTATTTCTGTAGGATAGGGAATTGTAAGTTTGAACAAGATATTTTATTTGGTCCCCTCACCAAAGTACAACTTTATGCTTTGTTTCATTGTGTTAGAACTGTTTGTATTATATTTATTTCAGAAGAATAGTTACTTGGTTTTGTCTTGTAGATCACTATTAGTAATGCTATGATATGACAATATGATATGAGACTGAGCAATGGCCTATTTTAACTTTGACAGTGTTCAAATAACTGATAGACTGATTGCGAAGAAGAACCAGAGAATTTTCTGGGCAGACAAAAATTTCTGTATCTAGATAGGAGTGTAGGTTACATAAATATATGCACTTGTAACAAATTTGTTAAAATTGATTACATAATATGTTTAAGATCTGAACATTTCATTATATGTGAATTATACTTCAATAAAAATTAGTTTGTATACTAAAAAATGGGATATAATCAATGAGTTACGTGAGTATCAAGTTGCGTGTCCTTCTACTACCATCTATGCATCTTCGTAACCTGGGGAAAATAGTTTTATAAAATAACTTTACTCATAGCCTAGAAAGAAAACACCATTTTTTTTTTTTCCATTTTAAGTAATAGGGAAAAGCAAATACACATGTGTGATGAAATTATTCAGCTGCTACTAGAAATAGAACTCTCACATTAATGTCTTAAAAGCTAAGTAATGCCAAAATATATTTAATAGCATCATTGCCTTTAAAAACTACTAATATAAAAAAGTATTTGTATACATTCCAAGTGAAAGTATAGGGCATATGTTAGAGAATATCTCCAAAAAGTGTTTTCAAATAAACTTACATACAAAATTAAATATATCGTAGACACGAACTTTGGAAAAATACCTATGTGTGCTTATGCTTTTTCTCAAATTGAAATATTTGAGTATAATTTTATAGAACGTGTATTTTAGACATTTCTAAAGCTTCTGGTCCATTCAATTTATAAGTATTCAGAATGTACATTATTTTCAAATCGTTTGGAAAGAAAATTTCATATTTGCGCTTCTGAGGAAAGCCTTCACAGCTGGTTGCTTTGAGTGGTTCCCAGATATGATTTTCCAAATAAGAATGTGATATTTTCTGTTAGAACATTTTCTCCTGGAGTGCATCAGCTTTCTTTTACAGAAAGTCACTTTAAATTTCCATGTAAAGTTTCTTACTTAAAGTTTCTACACATACAAATCAGGGTATGGTCTGATGCTATCAAAATTAACTGTCACATTATCATCACCCATGTCTTTCTCAAATAATATTGTTTGCAAGTTCCAAGCATAAGAACACTAACAATAAACAATGCACATGCCTTTTCCATAACTTATAAAATATAGAAAATAAGGAATGTGTTTCAATTTACGTATTTATAAAAGAAGTTGCATGCATTAATTGTTTACTTTATTAAAATAAAGGTTTAATTTTATAACAAGAATATAGTGTGAAATAAGATAACATCTTAAACAATTATCTTGAAGTAATATAATTAGTTCAATCTCTAGCAGACAAAGTTTCATGACAGAGGAAAAAATTAATAAAACTTTATTGCAGTATTAGCAATTATATTAGTATTTCAGTTGATAATACTGAAATATATTTTTATTAATTTATCCATCTATAGGTATTACTCCTTCTGTGAGGCTTAATTTGTCTTTATATTTTTTATATTTTTCACTAATATTACAGAGGCCGGGGAAAGATGAGTAGTTTCCTTGATAAGAAGCATTTCCATCTCTTATTGTGAAGGAGGTATATTCATCCACAATGGGGCATTGGGTGCCACTTCCTGGGCATAGTCCTAAGATATCTTATGGCAGCAGATTTTCTGGAAAGAGAAAGTCCAGAACATGTGGGGAGAGAAAGAGAAGCACTATTACAGAACTCTGGTCAAATAAAGTACCTATGGCAGTCAACACTATTGTTTGCAGTTTGCAGTGGTGATGCTTTTGGTTATATAAATAAACGTGACCTCCATGAGAGTTGCTGTGCTTTGAAATACTCTTACAAAGAAAGATGGACAATAAATTTTGTAGTTATTTCAGTTTGTGCTATAACTAGTATGTTTTTGTTTTTAACTCTCAAGATTGATCACTTTGGGGAGACTGAAGGAATAAATCAACTATTTCCATTTGAAGACATGTTCACAGTGCCTACCTAAAGACGACTGCAAAAAAGGAGTTATTTTTCAATTTTTTTATTTTTAACTGTCTGCCACTAGACCATAGAATTATCTGACTAGTAAAAGATTTACTATAAATTAACCTGTGCTTTGAACTGTGATTTTGTATATGGCATAGCCTTTATTGACTATTGGTCCACTGACCGTCCTCTGAAAATTTCATGTATAGTCCTCTCTCTGTGACTTTACTTACCATTACCCCTCGTACAGTATTTATTTCTCTTCCCTAACTGCTGTAACACAGCTTAATATTACCAAGAATCAGAAACCTCGTCATAAACCAGAATTGACTAAAGGATCGAAAGGTAACACTAAAAATATTTTACTGGACTTGATTTACCAGCTAAGGATATAAAAGAAGTAAAAATTTTTGAAGTTACAATACAGATACCTATTAAGTGATATTAATTAATGAGGGACACAGTACTGTGATTAGTCCTGGACAAGCAGGGTCCCTGCCCAGAGCCCCATACATCAGGATCCTTATACTTTGGAGTGCTTTCTTTGAAAGGTTCAAAGCTTCCTCCAGTACTGAGACAGGTCAGAACCAGCAGTACTATCTGTGTAGGCTGAACTGAGTCTGAACCAGGGCCCATATGGACTCCAGTACCCATTTCTTCCTTGTGGATAGATTCCACCCGACACTCTGAGTTCTTGGACCTATGCTTATGGGATAGTCCTGAGGCGACATTGCCAGGGCACTGTTCCAGAGGGAAAACCTAGAGAGAAGATTGCTCCCTCTGGACACTATCTAACTTATTTCATGGGAGCACATGTGATTGGACTGCCAGATTGTTGTTGCCATCCTAATTTTGCAGGACTATCACATTGAATACAATATAAGTTCAGGGCTCTGGGCTACCAATTGTCCACTGATGATGTTCGGAATGGAATTATGTGCATGAGATCCTACTTTGGCTCTTGTCTGACCTGTCTGTGTTTTGACTGGGATGCTACCTCTGCTCAAAGTACCTGCAGTCAGCAGAGGTGGGATCAGGTGTCCTTCACCTTGTTTGTCTCCTGCTGCTGGCACCTGGGGCATTCGTGTCACTCTCTCCACAAGCTCCGTGACACACGTCAGGCCCTCCTCTGGGTGTGTCTGCACTCTATTTCATCTACAGACTGTAAGCCTACTACTCGTCAATTCCAACAGAACTTCCTAACTGATGTCTTTTCTTACGTTAATCAATGTGTTGATGATGTACTCTCCCAGGTCAGTTTTAAACCATGATGAATAAAGGATGGACAGTCTATGTCTTGTCCCCCAAGGAGTCCTCACCCAAAGTGGTAGAAGTCAGCGGTATGGTCAACACTGAAAGAGATCACATTCTAGAAATAAAGTGGTTCCCTCCTAAAGAATTAAAGAGGAGACATGGTTTGAAAATGTGTATTTCTACATTGACACTATACAATTCTGAATGGTACATTCACATGACAAGAAAACAAATTATTATTCACATTTGTCTGCATTCCCCAGAGAATATGTGCTTTTAGTCATCATCATCAACTAAGCAACAACTTTTGAGATAGTATTTGGAAGCCAATATTCACAAGTAACACAACGAATGATATAAAATCATGACTAATGATTTTCTCTACCAATTATTTTAAACCTTCATCAATAAGCTACTATAATGCAAAGGAGCCAATGAATGCTGTAATACATTGTTAAATTGAATTGTTTATATAGACTGAGGCCCCACCAAAAAAAAAAAAAAAAAAACCCTTCTCTGAGACTCTGAATATCCCAGGGACAGCCCAGAGTGGTGGCTAATACTAAGTGAAGCAAAGAGAATTTCTAAGATGATATCAAAAGAAATTCCCTGAGATGAAACAGTTCTAGAGACAAACTGCCCACTGAGGCAAAAGAGTAGGAAAAAAAATGGCAGTTTACCAGATATGTTTGACTACATTGAGAAGAGTTTTATCAGAAAACTTCCAAATTAATTAGTAACAATTAAGAAACCCTTAACTCAAAAAAAAACCATATTGCACAAAAGTAGAAATATAATTATAGTATACAACGTGACACCTACATGAAAAATATATTTACACATTCAAATTATTTAAACAAGAAATATCAGCTTACCCCCAAAAATGTAATATATCCACATTTAAAGTAGGTGGAGTTAAGAAGTATTTAGGCAAGGTAGGAGACAAGGGAGAGATCCTCGTCTTCCATAGTAGGAAGCCATGACAATGCTCTATATTAAAAATTCATAGAATAGCACTGCGTTTGTTTCCTAGTGTTGCCATAACAAATTATTACAAACTGGGTAGTTCAAAACAACAGAAGTTTATTCTCTCACAGTTCTGGAGGGCAGAAGTACAAAATCAAAGTCTCAGAAGGGTAGATTCTTTCTGGAGGCTCAGAGGGAGAATACATTCCATGCCTTTCTGCTGACTTTTGGTGGCTACTGGCAATACTTGGCATTTCTTGGCTTGTAGACTCGTCACTCCCATTTTTCCCTCCCCTCTTCATATGGCCTTCCTCTTTCTGTCTCTGTGTCTTCCCCTCTTCTGTCTCGTATAAGTACATTTGTCATTGGATTGGGGCTCTGGTGGTGCAGTGGTTAAGAGCTTAGCTGCTAACCTAAATGTCGGCAGTCGAATCCACCAAATGCTCCTTGGAAACCCTATGGGGCAGTTCTACTGTCCTATAGAGTCACTGTGAGTTGAAACTGACTCAGTGGCAATGGGTTTTTGGTTTTGGTCATTGAATTAGGGCCCATCCTAAATCCAGGATAATCTCGCCTGGAGATCCCTAATTCAATGACATCTGCAAAGACTCTATTCCAAATGAGGTCCCATTCACAGGTTCTGGGAATTAGGACTTGGGCATATATTTTGGGGGGACAAAATTCAAACCTGTACAGGCAATGGAAAAGTATTATTTTGAAATTTGAAGGTAAATACTGAAACAGTTGGAAGGTAAATACTGAAACCGGGTTGTCTCTGGGAAGTGGAAATAAAAGGTGATAAGGGTGATAAAGAAAAAAAAATTTTTCCATTCTAATTTATAATTTGACTTTAAAAGGTACACATTTATTAATGTGTTAATATTAATATTTAAGTGTTCTGTAAAATAAGCCTACAATTTTGGCACAAATTCACTTTTCGGATTAGTGTATCCAGTTTTATTTATTTGTTTACTTATTTATTATTGTGTTTCTACTTGCGTTCTCTCTAGCCAGACCTGGTAAGGTTAAAAACAGGTGTGTTGTAAAATAAATATAATTTCCTAATATAATTGTTTGTGATTTGACTTCCTTCTCTAAATATAGATGAGTACATTAAATACATAAATTTTCCTCTTTTCTGTTAGCTTTCTTTAAAAAATGTATGATTTTTGGAGGTACTGGTGAATGCTAATGCATGGAATAATAAATATTTTATACATCCCTCTTGGTTTCCAAAACTATCCAACACATTAATAATTACTGAGAGTATCTTGTATGACTATCTGTGTGATCAGACCAAGTAACTAAATTTATTTGTTAACTGAATACACAGAGTGCGACATAAGCCTCATTATAGTCTTTTTTTTTTTTAAATTATGAGAAACACTGTAATATAATATTCTGGCCACCAAAGGCTACCATACTATAAAGTGACTAGTGTTTTTCTCTTAACTGACTGAAGTCTGGCAGCATCTCTGGTCAAAAAACAGTGAAGCTATTTTGATTCTTGTAATACCCAAACTCTTCCTTGATCTCTTTAATTCTTCTGACCGAGCACCTGATTCTAAAGTATAACCTTGACATTTGTGGTTGCATTGTCTAAGGACTTTCTAAATCCCAAAATTTTGAATAGAAATGACTTCCTGGATCTCTCTTTAATCACATTTTTATCAAGTCTCACAAGCTTTGTTTTCCTAGCATGATCTCACAGATTAATCTCTTTCAGTTATCCTTGGAGTTTCATCCTTTTGAGTTGGCTATTTTTCCAAAACACTAGTCGAACATAACAAGTTAGAGAGACATGTTGATGCCAGAGGGCTAGCGAGGCTCACTCACTAGTTATGTCACGTGCTCCACTTCCGTCTCACAGCGTTTGTAACTCGAGTTTATGCCTCTGTAAGATTCACATTGCTTCTTCCGTTGACCCTGAGGAGGTTTATGTTTAGTAGAAGTTAGGGCATTAGATAAATCTGTGCTAAGGGAATCTATTGCAGTCTGCAGGGGAACCAGCTGTGACTTTAATCCCCACATAGAAAATGTTTACGAGCACAGAACCGTTGCTTCCATTCCTCTAACCTTTTTCAAGAATTGGTTCTAAAATATAAATCGATAGATTAATATATGCATATCCGACTATATAGTCTCCTTAGATGTAAGTAACACTTCTTGTAAAAAGTCGAAAAATTAATAAATTTATATATAAAGATCTGGATTTGGAGATGTTCAAATAACAGGTAAATGTTTTGTTTCCAACGATACAGGGAAAAGTAGTCCCTTTAAATGACAAGTTCCCCAGAGTATTTAAAATAGGAGTCCAAGTGGTTTTTTTTGTTGTTGTTGTTTTTAATGTTCCTTTGTCTACAGCACGGTAAAGACATAAGGCTTTAAGAAATAACCCTGATCACATTATAAGAAAACATTTAAATGGGACTTCGCCACTGAAATTAACCCCTCCTAAAGTTATTTAATATTGTGAGGGGTGGTTTATGGTTAGTTTAAATCAAATGCCGGTTAAAGGAAATTCCCGGGGGCGTTTAAAATCTCTATTTTCTCTGGTAGCTATCTTTATCGTCTGTCTAGACTTTTAAAACAGGCTTCTAGGTGTGACTAATAGGCTACTCTGAAATGCTTTGCATCACGTTACACTTTCAGATGTTCCCAAACACCTTGCCTTAAATTTAACTATACTCATTTTCACTTGGACAAGCTTTCCCAAGGTAGCTGTTCAATTCCAATTGTAGTTAATGGGTCTAATTCAGCTACGTCTACCCAGATAAAATAGCCTTGCAATTCAGTGTCAGCACCTTTTTAAAGAATTTCTTTGAATGCTTTTCTAAGTCAAGTTTGA
Source organism: Trichechus manatus latirostris (assembly GCF_000243295.1). Taxonomy (NCBI): domain Eukaryota; kingdom Metazoa; phylum Chordata; class Mammalia; order Sirenia; family Trichechidae; genus Trichechus; species Trichechus manatus. The sequence goes on from NW_004444078.1 coordinate 5,301,400, forward strand.
AATTAAGTTCATTTACAAACAATGGAATTTGATTTCCAGATTTAGAGAATCTAAGTTTTGTCTGACAATCAAGATTAGAGAAAGGAACAAAATCAACTATATTCTCTCACCTCTGTTTAAAAACCAAAATATGAGCTGGAAGGTTGAAGGGGTTCATGAAATTAAGATATATTAGAAAAAGATTTTTATTCATGTTTGTGAGATGTCCTAATATTTTTTAAACTCCCATTGCAATATTCTCACTATAAAACAGCTATTTTATACAAATACTAAAATAGTATTTAAAATAAATATTAGATTGGAGTATCTGTTTTGGTGATGTGGGCACTTTTTTCATAAGTTATAAGTGTATATAAAGATGATATAATGATATAAATGAGTGCTGTGTATTGCCTATACAACATTAGTTTTGAATTTCAACATCTGTTATTTATTTGCTGAAAACCCAATGTGAATTTTTAAATTGTATTCACGATATACAAACAAAATAAAGGGTAGGAAAGAAAGTCCCCGTTATTCACCATAAACCAATATAAAGCAAGCCAAGAGATCTTGTGACAAAACTTTCCAATCTGTTTCAGATACATTTTTCAACATTGTCACACTCCATTCTATAGTGAAGATTTTTATAAAATGGAGAAGGATTAAGCATAGAAACATTATTTGCTTATATCCCTAAACAAGCAGAATTCATTTTGCCTTTGTTTATGAACAAAAGAAAACTTGAAACTAGAGATGAAGGACTGGCATTTTAGATCAATACTATTTTGCTCTATTTGTTGAGTTTTATCCCACAAAACACATTATCCCATAAAGTCTTACAACCACCCTCTGAGGTACGTACTGTTATTATCCCCATTTTACTCATTTAGAAACTGAGGTTTTGAAAAGATAAGACTCTTACTAATAACTAAATAACCTGGGATTTGCAATAAACCAGTCTTGGCTCTAATTAGTCTATCCATTGTGTAGCTCCTAAGGCTTTAATTGAACTGAATAAATAAACCCAACTTGCGGTGGCTTGCAAAGATCCTGGTTCTGTATTAAACACTCAGGGTAAACAAAGGAACTTCTTTTACACTGAATGGCTCACAGTCTAATGTAGATAAGGTAACCCATAGCTGTTGAGATATTTACAAAGTTCAAGGAAATGTTAAGTTGGTTGCTCATTCTGCCTCAGTTTTAGGAAGTCTAGGACACGGATTAGTGGCAAACCAAAGTGCCCAGGCCTTGTCTAAAGTGGGTGCCTACTATTCAACTCCACTGGCTGTTAACTTACCAGAGGACACTTCTTCTTTTTTTATGTTAAAATGTCAAAAAATAATCTAGATTTTTTAGATGAACTTTCCCAATATTTTGAAATAGAGAAATACTTATAAACAAATAAAAATAATTGTCAGCTAAAATAAAAAAAAATCAGTGGACTACGTTTGGCTTATGGGCTCCCATTTTGTAACCTATATACAAATATCTACTCATTCTATTCCCTCTGTTCTGAGGAGATTTTCCTCAGTCCTCTGATCTCAGTTAATACCATTACCATCTCCAGCCTCAACTAAGATTAAAACCACTGCCTCAAACTATTTATTTGATCCTCCTTAGCCAACGATTTTTCAGGTCCTATCGGTCTCATTTTAGTTTTTACTAAGTCTTCTCTGGCAGCATCTTCACCACCACCTTCCTTAGTCATTTCCCACATCAGTCAATTCTTACCACAGGGATTTTTCTAAAACATTTGTTTATTTATTTAGTATCCCAACTCTTTTTAGAAAATTCTGATGTGTTTCTACCATCTAAGCAAGTAAATTAAGTCCACTAATAGGACATTAAAGCCTTCCATGAACTGAGCCAATCTACCTTTTACCTTTCTGATTTCTAGCTTCCTATCTTATTATCCTTCTCTCTTTTGTCTGCACATCAACTGGAAAGTTATAATATATTATGGAATTTACTTATCTAATGTATTTTGGTCAATTCCATCACTATAATATGAGCTCCATGAAGGGAGGGCTTTTACTTTGCTTTAGTCATCCCTTTATATCCAGCAATTAGAGTGGTACTACATGCAGAAAACAAAAAAACAAAAAAACAAACTCATTGCCATCGAGTAGACTCCGACTCATAGTGACTCTATAGGACAGAGTAGAACTGACCCATAGAGTTTCCAAGGAGCACCTGGTGGATTTGAACTGCCAACCTTTTGGTTAGCTGTATCCTTTAATCACTATGCCACCAGGGTTTCCACTACATGCAGAGTAGATGCTTCATAAATAGTTGCTGGATAAATAATTGTTACATGAATAACTTGGATTCAGATGAAGGCCTCCTATTCCATAAATGCATACGATTAAAAATACTGGTTTTGAACACATTAATTGACCTTTAGTGACTAGAAATTGTGATTGACTATAAGTCGGATAAAGTAGTCTTAGAAGGCTTTATAGAGAAAGTGAGACAGGTTGACCTTGAAGGATGAGTTGGGATTTTAATGCGTTCAGAAGGTGGAAAACATTTCAAAAGGCAAAGTTTAAACAAGCACTCAGAAGAGGGAAAAAGTGGAGGCATAATTTTAAAAGGAGGGATCAATTTGGATGCAATGAGAATTTGATAGGTAGATTTAAATGAAATAGAGAGAGAGATTGTGCAAAGAAAATAAGTAATTAGAAGGTGATTCTTGTTGTATTTACCGCAGCATTTGTTCTTCCACTAATGAAGAGTAATACCAAGTACTTTTCAAGTAAAAGGACTTTTGTTACAAAAGAAATATCATACATCTTTGAAGAGATCCACATATGCTGATAAAAAAAGTTTGGAGTCTTAGTAAGCATCCCAGCTTCCCATATTTCTTCATGCCACTGATGTTCAGCTGTTCAGGGCCCAGCATCCAGCTTCTATACTGAAGCTGAGAACTGACAATGAGAGGCTGGTAACTTTTCATGAAATAACAACGATCTATACTTCCTGACTCCAATAACTCAATTTTTTTAATTGTTATTATTCTTGTGTTTCAGAAGAATGAAATGCAGTCAAATCTTCCCCAATTCATTAGACAGAGAAATTCTGTGAAATTATTTTTCTTTGAATATCTAGAGATTAAGGAATGAGCGGTGAATTTAATTCTTGGCTCTACTTTAAGCAGCAAAGAAGTCTGCTAGTAGTAACAGAGTAAATAATATCACTTTGAAATTAAAATAAGGGCCATAGCCCAGGTTATAAAGAACACTTCCCTTTCTTCCATCCATTATTCTGGGAAGTGCCTGGTAAACATTAAATTATAATTATTTGAAATTACAAATGTTAAGCTTATATATGTGTGTGTGTGCATGTGTGTGCGTGCACACATGTGCATTTGCTAAGCATAACTTCTGTGGCAAAAAAAGAGATTAGGACTAAAAGCTGGATAGCAGTAGAGAGAATTAAAAGGAATAGAAAGACTCAAAAGCTTTATCCTGAAAACAAACATCACCTGAAAATTTTTCCAAACAACTTGCATGAAAACCATCAGGATTTTTCTATCAGCATACAGAATCAGAAGACCCCTCCCAAAACAGAGATAATGATTCATTGCTTTCATTCAAAATTAGAAAGCTTTGGAAATAATTCTGCTATTACAAGTATAGTTGATGTTCAAAAATCAGTCACTTTCACACAGTTGTCTTAGAATCCAACTGAAAACAGGAATCTTAATATATTTCATTAAAAAAAAAAAAAAAAAACCCATTGTGTCCTGTCAATTCCGACTCATAGCGACCCTACAGGACAGAGTAGAACTGCCCCATAGGGTTTTCAAGGAGTAGCTGGTGGATTCGAACTGCCACCCTTTGGTTAGCAGGCATAGCTCCTAACTACAGTGCTACCGGTATTTCATATAAGAAGTGATAAAAAGTTCTCTCTTTCGAAAAATGCCTTTATTTTATTTTTAATATGTCAGTGTCTTACTTAGAACCACACAAGGGATAATTAATTACAAGTCACATGTTTATAGAATCACAAGATTTAGAGAAATCAAACACAAAAGATAATTTTGTAAATAAAACAATTTTTAGTTAGATGATGCCTTTACTTGCCATATATTATATATGATTATATAACTTCAGAATTTCCTGATTCATAGTCATGAACTCTGAGAATATGTTATAGTTCTCATATCCAAATATTCACTGCCAGGATATTCACTAATTTGAAGCTTAAAGTTCTCAATTTTCAAGGTGATTTATTAAACAGTTTGTTCTTTCATCAAATAAGAGTTTTCCACAATAGCTAGTCTGTTTTTAAAATACTGAGTAATGTATTTTATAGTAATGGAGAATTAATGGCAAAAGTACTTTGCAATTTTAAGGATAAATAATTTACCATTTAGTGAAAAATAATATGTCCTCAGGAGACATTTAAGAAATGGCCTGGTATATAAACAGTTGTTCATAAATTACTGATTTCTGAACTTCTGGGGTTATAATATTTTCCTAAAAATACCCTCTGGTTTAAAAAAAAAATACAACTTGCATAATGTTTGAAGACTAAGGGATCTAGGCAAAACGTGGAAATATTGATCTTTGCTGTGTTAGCAATGGTGTCATTTATGGCGGATAGAGAGGTAGAGAGAGGTAATTGAAGTCCCTGCAGCTGTGGCATGTCAATGGAATTGAGAGGGCTGCGGAGATGCTGAGACGACACCACCAAATACAATACTGCTGGCATGGGATAAAGAAACACTTAGAGTTAAGAGACAATGTTTTAAGGCAAAATTTTTTAAGGCAAAATAGTGTTCTAAGTGTTTGGAGAGGTGGGGGAGATGAGAAAATGGCAAAGAAAATAGCTTTGGAGGCAGTGTTGGTAACTGAAAAGTGTTGATATCAATTGAACGGGACTGCTTAGGAAGAAGAAATGGAAATGTGACAGGAGGGTGGGAAACTAGAGAAGTGGAAGTGAAGGAATAGGAAGTTTGCTGCGCAGTCTGAGCTATTGGCCCCTCCATGGCAACAAGAAACTGAAAGTCCACCATTGGTATTGGGATTTCCCCACAAGAAATTGTGTCATTGGCCTGCATCTACCATCACATTAGAAGTATTACAGTACTGACAAGTAAGTCTTAGAAATGAAAATATTATTTTGTCTGTGAAAAAATAAAAGGTGTAAAGCCTCTCCCCCCAATAATACACAATAAATAAGCAAAGAAAATCCTGCAGGCAATAAACATCTCAATATAAAACTATTGCAGAATAGTTTGCTGAAAAGGCTGTCAGGGAAATGTCATGGATTTCTTAATGTAAATTATTGAACTATTAAAGAGATGTTATTTTTATTTTCTAGGATTCAAAACTGTATTTTACATATCATGTCAATATACATTTACATCTGACTCAGGTATCATCTTACATAAATAATATTGGAGACAAATCCCCAAGTATCTGCAGACGACTTTAGAAGCCCTGAAATGAGGTGAATGAGCCATGAGTGATAAATGACACATTAGTTATTTCTCTTTGGGAGAGAACTAATGACAGTTCTAAGGGCTGACTCTGTTATCTGTTATCTTTAGAATGGAAAAGGGATAGTTTCAATTATGCCGTGAATGTGGGGAAGCAGTGTGCTTCCTAATGGAAAAGAGAGAGAGAACTTCTCTTAAGTTAACATTAATATATCATAACAGGCTGCTCAGGAAACGAGTCTATTAGAATATATTTTGAGCTGCCTGTGTATCGCTATTATATAAAATTTTATTGGTTATTTTGTTGGTGAACAGGGGAATGCAATCTAGATTTCCTGAGGACATTAACACATCAACTTTTCTGTGGCTTTTTATACCTGAAAAGATCTGATTTCAAAATTATCTCAATTACCCAGCTACTACAAAGTGATGGTGATGATTAGGAAATGACCTTTGGTGAACATACAATTAAATACCTAAAATTGCTATGATTTTAAATTTTAATCTATGGGACTTAAATCTTTTTGGAAAGTCTCTCATAGCTTCCCCACAGTGTCTGGTATATAATAGATGTTCAATTGTTTGTGAATTTTCAGGGCTCCCTTTTTCATCCAGACCTTCATCTCCTTACAGTTTACTATTGAATTAGCCTTCTGGATTAGAGGTCAGCATGGTTTTTTGTACAGGGCCAGATAGTAATTATTTTCAGCTTCACAGGCCAGTCTCTGGCCAAAGTACTCAACTAACCGTCCATTAACTAAAGTAACGTGATCCCATGTGTTTCCTGTAAATATAAACTGCGTAGTCCATGCAAACATGATGTCCCACATCGTATTTGTACTCTATTTTGGATGCACTTGTCAAAATCATAATGTAAACCAGCTAGGCATGAACAGGAATCATTATAAGGACACTGGGTACCATATGGAAATCAAAGAGGAAAGTTGCTAGACATTAGGAACAAGTAGAAACAGTGGCCAGAACTGAATATAATTTACAGTGAAATTTGTTTTTTCCATTGCTATAATATCAGTAAAAGAAACTCATTTTATTTTGTATTACAAGCACATTTTCAGTAAAGTTGATGGTATATTTGCTGCATTTCTCTTGTAGTTTTGGGCAATTAGCTATTCAGATAGAAATTTTTTTATTAAACAATTATTAAAAAAGTTTCAATAGGATTGTTTTTTAATGTTGTGCTTAAAATTGTCCCTAAACTTTGGTAAATCATTCAAGTTTTATAGTTTACTGTTATTTCATGCTATGGCACACATTTAAATTTAGGGAAACTTATTACTACATCAGAATCCAATGTCGAAAACTGAAATACATGTATAACTTATGCAATTATATTAATTTATTGTACTTGTAGAACATTTATATATTTTATAATTTACTCTCCTTTATATATTCTCTCTTGATATTTTCAACCACCCTGTAAAAAAAAGAAATTGCAAGGCAAATACTTCCTGTATTTCAGAAGTGAAAGATACATACTTTAAAGTTCTTTGCCTGAGGTTATACAGTTATCCAGTACATGACCTAGGGCTAGAATCTTGATCTCCTAAATCCCTATAGATGGAAGCAAGATACTTCCTTAAATGCTAAAGGCACTGATTATACTCACTGGGCTTGCTATAATCTCTTTATAAGTGGCACTAAACAGAAATTTCAAGTATTTTATATAAGCTTTTTAATTTCCATGACAACATCATGAACAAGATGGAGTAATGTAGACTAAACAAAAATGCATTTATTAAGATGCACCACTGGATAGCCATTTGACAATGTTCAAATGATGTTGAATTATTAATTGTATCAAATTTGAGGAAAGCTCCAATTTTTGAAAAATCTAGAGATGTTTAGCTGAGGAAGTGCAAGAATCAGCGGGTCAAGAGAGTAGTCTCAAGGCTTTGATGTGCAGGAATAGTCAGAATTATTCTGTGTACTCCCAAGGAATGAAATGCATGCCAGTAGATAGAATAGACACATTTGATTCCAAAGATACAAAGTACCACATATAAAGACAGTGAACTTTATTTTCCTTATGAGTTATCTAAACAAGGCAGAATAACCATCCAATATGCAGATAGGAGAAGAAACTCAAGTAACAAAGAATGCTTGGATGCCATAACAAAGGTCTCTTGGGTTCTGATTTGATGATCTGATGGCACAATGAATAGAGCCCTGTGCTAGACATCTAGAGAATGTTAGTTTGCTGGAACCAAGATACAAGCTTCTAATTGTTTGCTGTATTTAAATAAGTGAAATAATACAGGTGGGGGGAATACATAACTCACTTTAACAATGTGAGATTACTTTAAAAGTAAAAATATGTATTTATATGTATGATGTATTGTTTGCCATGCAAAAGATAGTAAAGAAAACCTAGGAAGCTTAATTTAAAACTGATCCAACCAAGGGAGATGGAACAACAAACACTGAAACTATTATCAGACACAAATTTACTTCTATTTAATACTTAACATTATTGAAAGTAACCTGTGAGTGTCCCTGCAGAGAATACTCACTGACTGCAGTGGCATTTGGGTATACGAGTTGTCCTTTGGATGCACAGTGAAATTAAAAGAAATGCTTTCACTCTACCCCCAACCTCACCCTGAAAGACCCTGTCATTCAAACAATTTTGAAAGGGTGCCTTGCAAATTGTGACATTGTGTAGAAAATGACAAAGTTGCCCAAAACTAGGTCAACAAATATAGATTATTTTAATGATTACAATAACTCTGATTTGAGTTTGCCTGTCTTCAAGATGAAGGAACCCTGGGGCTCAGTGGTTAAAGAGCTCAGTTGCTAACTGAAAGATTGGCAGTTCTAACCCACCAGCAGTTCTGTGGGAGAAAGGAAGAGCAATACCTCCAAGACAACCTGGGAAAGTGTGTCCTATTTTTTTTCTTAGTTTCATAATATATTAAGAGTGAAAATATTTTACATTGAAGAATTGTCTATCCTTTTTTTTTTTTAGAATTATTTATTCTTTAACTTTGATTTAGTATATTTGGTATTAAAGAATCACAGATGCATGTGATATAAGTATTATTTATATATAACACAAACTTAAACAATTTAAAATAACACTATTCATCCAGTTGACACATATTTATTGACTGTTCAGTATGTTCCAGGAACACTTCTGGGTTCTTGGAATTCAATGATGAACAATACAGACAGACATTATTTCCCCACTTTTTTGGAATTAATATTTTAACTAGAGGTGATTGACTGTAAACAAGATAAAGTACTTTAGATAGTAAGTTCTATTGGAAAAAGAAAGCAAATAAGGCAGTGCCTGTGAGGGGGAATAAAAGTATGGTGGAGGGAGGGGTATTATATAACAATTTTATACAGCATGGCCAGGTTAAGCCTCAATCAGAGGGTGAAATTTGAACAATGCCTTCAAAATGGTGCGAAAGTAAGTCATACAGATTCCTTTAGAAGGAAATCCCAGGCAGAGAAAACAACCACTGCAAGGGTCCTTGGTTGGTAGAGAGCTGATGTGTTTGAAGGAGAAAAAGGAGGCCAATGTGACTGGAAAATAGTGGACATGAGGTGGAGCAATAGGTGATGGAGTGAGACAGGAAGTAAGAGATCTGCTCATTAAGGCTTTCCAGGGCTTTGACATTTGCAAGAAGTGAACTGAGGAGCCCTCAGGATTCTTGAGCAGAGAAATAATATCATCTGATTTATGTTTTATCAGGATCACACTGATAATACAATTGCTGGTAATACAACGCGGGGGAAAGTATGGAACTCAGGAAGCTAACGGGAAAATAAGGCAGGTAAAAGGTATTGGTGGCTTGAACAAAGCAGTGAAGATGGTGGAAAGGGGTCTGACTCTAGATATATTTTGAAAGAAGAACAAATGTGATTTCCTGACAGATTGGATGTGGGATGTTAGAGAAAAAAAGTGTCAAGAATGACACTAAACCTTTTGCCCTGATGAATCAAAAGATAGAGTCATCATCACTAAGATGGGGTTGGCTGTGGTAGGAATACATGTCAGGTAGGGAGATATCAGGAGTTTGGTTTCAGACATATTGAGTCTGATATGTCTGTTAGAGTTGACAAGTAGGAAGTTGGATATATGAGACTGGAGCTATAGAAAATGGTCTGGACTGAAGATATAAATGTGGAAATTATTGACATAGAAATAATATAAAATGTCAAGAGATTGAATGAGATCAGCAAAGGATAGAGTGCAGGCAGAGTACATAAGAAAGTCAAGGACTGAGTCCTAAATAAATCCCCCATTAGAGTTCTGAAAGAAGAGAATGAATCAATAATAAATAACTGAACGATGTCTAGTAAAGTAGGAGAAAAAGCAGTGGAGTGTTGTGTCTAAAATTAAGTGAATAAACTATATTAAAAGAGAGCACACATTCAACTAAATGAGCATTGGGAATTGACCACTGGATTTAGCAATATGGACTTCAAGAGTAGTTTCAGTAGGGTGGAAAGAGAAAACATGGTTTCGGATAGTTGAAAAGAAAAATGGGAAGAGAAGGATTTAGAGACTATAAATACAGAAAGCTTTTTTGAGGAGTTTTGCTACAAAAAAATCAAAGAAAATTTATTTGTTGCTTCCATTTTTTAAAAGATGGAATGAATAACATCTTGTTTTATAGCAATGGGAATGATCCAGTAGAGAATGGAGAATCGATCATGCATAATTATAGAAGCAAATCCTTTAAGTATGAAAGAGAGGATGGGATCTGATGATCACATGAAGGAATTGGCTTTAGATAAGATCAACTTTAAATAAAGCATTTTATAATTCTATATTTAAGTATATACCCAAAAACTTTAAATTAGATTTTAATATATTCGAACATTGCCAATTTAGTACAACTAGATAACTGTCTATAAAATATTTTGCTTATATTCCCGGTAAATATGACAAGATCTATCTTAACAACATACCATTTCACTAAGTATAATTAAACTGAGTCCAATGTTTACACACGGCACACACATTAAAATGACTGAGTCAACAAATGCTTGCTGAGAATGTATTATATCTCATTTTTCCCCAGAGAGCAAGCACTGCTTCTTGTCAAGGGCATAAGTTAAAATAAGGTTAATCAGAGATCCTTGAATTTCAAATTTTTCTGTTATTTCTTTAAGTTTTGACTGGACTTTGACATAAAATAAATGAATTAACCCATAGCATCAAGACTTAGAAGATTTTTGACACACACAAAAGGTGCTTTTGAATTAAAAAAAAAAATGAAAAGACAGGTTTTTAAGAAACTTAGTTTGGAAGCAATCATATGATTTCTCAATATCAGCTTTCTTAATAAATCAGAATTGCTCTTCAAAGTAATTATTGCTTCTTATAAAGAGCTTGATAATTTATTTTCATTTTGTACATGCTATGAATTGATTCATAAAATATTCATGCTGCTCTCCATGGCATAACAGTCAAAATTTTTGTTTACCAAAGGATTAAAACAGGTATATCTAGAAAATAAATAAAAATTTTTATCTATATCATAAAAGCACTACTTTCATAAAAATAATACAGCATACTACATATATTAAGCAGAATAAAAATTGAATATTAAATAAATATTCATTGCTTTCAAAAAGGCTTATGCAAATGTTATCCTGAGATAGCATATCAAAATGTTTGTATAGTTTGATTTCTTCTTTAGATGTTGTTGTTGTTAGGTGCCATCCAGTCAGTTCCGACTTGTAGCGACCCTATGTACAACAGAACAAAACACTATCCAGTCCTGCGCCATCCTCACAATTGTTGCTATGCTTGAGCCCATTGTTGCAACCACTGTGCCAATCCATCTCATTGAAGTCTTCCTCTTTTTCATGAACCCTTCACTTCACCCAGCATGATGTCTTTAAATATTAGTTTGGTAAAAACATAATAGTTAACATCTGTTCACTGTGCTCCAATTAGTAGAATTTTGCTTTTCTTCACTGAATAAAATATTTTGCATTTTCTATTTGCTTTATAATGTTTAATATTGAGCATGTTATTAATTTTTTAAATAATATAATAGATTTAAATTGCATTGATAGATATTTGTTACCTCTCAATGTACGTTTTAAATTTAGTCATGTACCTTTATTAATTTGTCTACCAATTTCTGTAGGTCTCCTATACCACAAGCAAATTATTATTACTAGTTTGTGGTACTTGAGTGTCCTTTAGTCATTTTACACGTGGGACTATTCTTTTCTGACAGTCTTAAGTCTGTAGTATTTTATTACCTTCAAATCTTATATGTTATTATCTAGCTTAAATGTTCTTATTTAACATTATTAGCATTTCTCTATCCTTAAAGGGCATTTTTATCTTCTCAAAACTCTGATTTTCTAGTGTTTCAGTTTGTGAAGTTTTTTATAGATGTATGTATAAAGTGGCCCTATTATTATTTTTGTGGATTTGTTACAGATACAGTACTTTTAAATCTCTCACATCTCCTTCAAAAGATAGAAGCTATGTTTCTATCCATTCATATTTAACAGACAATGAAGAAAGTCAGAAAATAGGCCACTGCTCATAAAAAATAGAAATCCCTAAAAGTCTTGATATGAGATTTGAGGCAGGACATTAATGACTTTTGTACGACAATACTTAAAGGAGACAGATGAAAGAATGCAGTATTATCTGTCATGATTTTTAAACTATATATAATTTTATTAAAGAGATACATGAAAATAGGAATGTGAATAAGTTTCACGTATTTTAAGAAAGATTGTGACCCCCTCGATACATAGATTTATGCCCAGAACAACCAGAAGCCATAAATCATTATCAACATGTTTTTATTAATCTTGAAAATCGATTTAAAAAAATCACTCTAGAGTCAGTCTGCAGTAAGCACAGATATGACACAGTGTCACTTTGTTGATAACTACTTAAGATGACCAAATATTTCATATATATCTCAAAGGCTTTCCTGACCTTTCATATGTTGTTGAAATATATTAAAATTTTTCCTTAAACTCAGTTTACTGTGAAACACCCTTTGAAGTTGTACAGCTACAAATCCTCTGGGAAGTTAATAAAAATAGTCCTTAGCAGCTGTTAGTTCAGCCTTATTGCAAGGATTAAACCTCCCTGTTCTTAATTGCAGAGTACAGACTGCTCTTATAGCTTTTTTACTTGTAATAAAATAAAGTAGTCTCTGAAGCATAATGATAGGATTAGGCAAGAATCTTTCACCTCTTTCCTTCTGAGGGAAATGCTCTTTGTTTCCATGGAGACACACATTTTATGTGATATGATGAAAGATACATGAAAGGAGAGAAGTTAACTGGTGCAGAATTTCATTTGAGTGGTTAATATGACACAAAAACTCATTTGGCTCCAGTGGAATCATTATTAGTGCAATTGCATACGTAGCATTCTCTGCCAACAGTCAATTAAACATCAGCAATTTTGCCAACAGCATAAAACTGGTGCTGAATTTTTTCTCCATTTGATGTTATAATTAAAATGCTAGCTCCCAAGTTTCAGCATTCAAACTCATTCTACCAATTATAAGCTCTGCTTTACTTGATAAGAGGGGTTTTTTTATATTGACATTAAAATTAAAAAGGAGGATAGTTGGCAAACTACAGAGATACTTTAACATATGTATAAATGTTTCTACATGATCAATTTTTCTCTCCTCCAAGAGTTAACACATAATAAAATGAGGTTGCAATAATCTCCATTCAATGTTTTATATATATATAAAACATATATATAAATCTATGATATATATGAGATATATGTATCTCTTTATACATATAAAGAGATAACTTTATAATTATCATATAATCATCATCATCATTAACAACATTGTCATAATCAACAACAATATGAACAGCCTGATCAAAATTATCATTTATGGAGCACTTACTATGTTCTAGGCTTTTATTCTGTTTCTATCTTTCTTTAAGATATGTTAACATGATCCTCACAATAGCACTATAAGGCAGGTAACATTATCTCTTTTATATTTTACTATGATTATGGAGATATGAGGAGCTCTAGTGTCACAATGGTTAAAGCACTCAGCTGCTAACCAAAAAAAGTAAGCAATTTGAATCCACCAGCCATTCCGCAGGAGAAAGATATGGCAGTGTAATTCCGTAAAGATTTACAGCCTTGGAAACCCTGTGGGGCAGTTCTACTCTGCCCTATAGGGTCACTATGAGGTGGAATTGACTCGACAGCAGTGGATTATGGAAATATAACTTTTCCAACAATAGAACTAAAATTTGAAAATAAGTCCCTCATATATATGTATACATATATATAGTGAATAATCTGCAATTTGGCTAATTAATAATATTTTAATCATCTATTTTACAGTTACGTGTTCATGTCATAAACAAACCCACCTTGCCCTGTTGCAAGGTTACAAAATATTAAGTATATTTCCAGCAAAAGTTTTAGACCAAGGGGAAAAGGCAAATAACTTTCGTTGAGTTCTTAAAATATTCCAGGCATTGACATACCATTTAATGCATACAATCTCATTTGAGTTTTCTACAATTCTTGGAGACAAGTTTTTCTCAGATGAAGGAGTATATCCACCAAAAATAAAATTCAACAGTCCAAGCGCAAGCAGCTAATCATGCTGGAACCTGATTTGGACTCAAGTCTGCAGACATGTTCTACTCTCCCATACTGTATCTTCACACCCAAGTCTTTGTGTCCAGATTTCATATTATCTATTTCTGTTCTGTGTGATATCACAACTGGACCAATAAGCAACATCATAATAAATGTATAAAAGATTGAACCTGTCAAGGATTTCATATTACTTGGATCCACAATCAATGCTCATGTAAGCAGCAGTCAAGAAATCAAACGACAAATTGCATTGGACAAATTTGCTGCAAAAGACCACTTTAAAGGGTTAAAAAGCAAAGCTGTCACTTTAAGGACTAAGGTCTGCCTGATCCAAGCTATGGTGTTGTAATTGCCTCATATGCATGTGAAAGCTGGACAATGAATAAAGAAGACTGAAGAATAATTGATGCCTTTGAATTATGGTGTTGGCGAAGAATACTTAATATACCATGGACTGTCAGAAGAACAAACAAATCTGTGGAAGAAGTACAGCAGAATGCTCACTAGAAGCAAGGATGGCAAGACTTCATTTCACATACTTTGGGCATGTTATCAGGAGGGACCAGTCCCTGGAGAAGGACATCATGCTTGATAAAGTAGAGGGTCACCAAAAAGAGGAAGACCCTCAAGAAGATGGATTGACACAGTGGCTGCAACAATGGGCTAAAACATAACAACAATTGTGAGGACGGCACAGGACGGGGCAGTGTTTTGTTCTGTTGTACATAGGGTCGCTATGAGTGGAAACTGCCTCGAAGTCGCCTAACAACAATTTCTCTTCTGTGTGATACTAGGTTACAGTCTCAAATCACTGTAAAAAGTGTTCATGGTTTTCAGTAATTCATTCAAATAATTGAAATACTATGTATAATTTGAAAAAATATATAATAGTACATATGTCATTTGACAACTAATGCTTAAAAATATCCAAAGGGCTAAAAAAAGCAAAACATTTGAATTTCTTATACATTGTGTAAACTGACGTGTATTTTTGAACAATGAAATCTTCTCCTTAGGACATTAAGTATAGGGTTTCTTCTCAATTTTTTGATCTAGACATGATGTTACTTGAAAGTGAAGAGAAGGGTGGATTAGATGATGACTCTTCACTTTCAAACATGGCCTCCCAGAAAGTTAAAGACGTATAAGCTCAAGTACAGCTCTCAGCTAAAATGTAGCTGATTACACTGCAAAGTGAATTTCAAGCATATTTATCATAATGTTGAATATTTTATAGAGACAATTTTTATAATGACTCACTAAAAAAGTGGGAAACTCTAAGTTCCCACGTCATTCATCTTACTGTTCATGAAGCTCTTGGTGAAGGAAAGTTGAAGGGCACCATAGGGATCAGAAGCAGCTTCCTGTGGTCTTGTGTTCATAGCTGATACAGATTCATGACTCTCTCTCCTCCTCCAAATTATGAACGCATTGCAGCATGTTGACAAGCATCCTATATATACATCATTTTACCATATTTTGTTCCTGAGTCTACTGAACTACCTTATGTCCTAGATTTGCATCAACATACAAAAACTTATATCCACATATGTGAATATGTGATTCTTGCTTCTTTAGGACAAAATGATTAAAAGAAGAGTTAAAATCTTTGTTTTCTCACATAACTGTTCAAATTTGCCTTGTAGGGTCTAAATATATCTAACATTCTTCTCTATAAAATCCATCAAACTTGTCCCTGTCATGAGAAACATGCTACCAGGATGTTGTGATATCTTGCTATTTAGTAAACAGTATGTTTTTATTGAAATATGTTTTTCTTTTCTATTTCTTACTAGATACAGCAATATTTTGATCATTACATACACAAAGAGGAAGTGATATTTCACCTGATTTTTGAATAATACCTAGATGTTTTCCAGAAAGACAAAGAAAAATATATCTCAGGATAATGGAATGAATTGTATTACTAAAGGCATAAAAGTGCAGAAAATTGGGATATGGTGTGGATTAGTATATACAGTCTGGGAGGCATAAGAAACTGCCAAAAACTTAAGCTAAAGTTACAAACTTCAACAAGTGTAACAGTATAGGAAAAAAAATTTGGTGCCAAAACAAATAAAATTTTCCCTTGACACTTTTCTTAGAACATTTCTTTTAGAAAGCCTGTAGCTGTAAATCCTTTCATTGTATTTAAATCTTTTTGAAAGAAATATGAACATCCAGGAGGATAGTGCCCTGTCTCCCTGTCTCTGTCAGTGTTTAGCCTGAGTGTATGGCTCCTAATTGTAACTTCTTGTTTGTTATAAAGATATGAGAACTTTCATTTTTCCATTTGGATAAAGGCAATTAACATGTATGGAATGGGTTAGATCCTACCTAGTAGCTCTGCAGAAAGAAAATCCTGATGAACTGCTATCATGAAGATTACAGTCAAGTAAGTAAGCCTCATGGAGTAGTTCTACTCTGTAGCACATGGGATCACCATGAGTCAGAATCTATTTGACAGCAATGGGTTTTTTAACGGATTGTTTCTGACTGGCTATATAAAAGGGTGAGCTTCCTTTCTGTATTTACAATCTCTTTGGTGAAATGCCTGTGATGCACATCACAGTCTGGTTTGTTCAGTAATAAAATTTTTTTTTAAATTTTTATATTTTGGAGAGATTTATGGATTGGCAGGAGATTTTCCTCAACACAAGACAACTGAAAACTTTGTGTGCCTTGCTAAGGATGTTGGAGTTTATCATTAGGCAAATCAATTGAAGCTTCTGAAGAGCGGTAATTGGATAATAGATAGGCGTTTTAGAAATAAATTATGATGATAATGCAGATAATTGGTCTTCCAAGAAACATATACCAAAAAAAAAAAATCATTTAGAGAAATATTACAGTGGTCCATGTAAAAGGTTAAGATCTAAATGAAATTAATGATCCTGGACGAGTCATAATTGACTCAATGGCAGTGAGTTTGGTTTTTGGTTTTGGACACAGAAATGTCTAAGACAAATGAAAAAGTTTTTGTGGTATTGTCCTATAAACGGGCCAGAAATGGCCCCCATTTGTTTACTTATTCATAGCAGTGGTCCCAAACCTACTGATCCCAAGCTCAAATTCTTACACGTCCAATTGCTTTAAAAACCAAAAAACCAAACCCACTAAGGTCAAGTCGATTCTGACTCATAGCAACCCTACAGGACAGAGTAGAACTGCCCTATAGGGTTTCCAAGGTGTAAATCTTTAAAAAAGCAGATTGCCATATCTTTCTCTCACTGATTGGCAAGTGAGTTCGAACCATTGTGTCAAGAGGGCTCCCAATTACTTTAAATATAGGTTAAATAAACATATGGTGCAGTTTTGTGGAATGTGTAAAGTAGGTAGGCTCTAAATGTATAAAAACGTTATTTGCACTATTAAAAAAATTAAATTAAAAGCCTGTGTGTTACTACCTCTAGTGGTTCTGTGATTACTGTCTCTTCCTTAATCAACCCTGAAATTACCAAAATTAATACAGGTAGAAATGACAGGATATAATTCAATTAATACTAGAACATATAATATTTACAATATTTTGTGATAAAGTATTTGATATTAGCTTTTGTAATAAGTATAAAATAATAATAATTAACACTTGCTCAGTGATTACTATGTGCCAAGCACTGTTATAAGTACTTCACATTTACTAAAATTTACCCTCATCACAATCCTATGAGGTAGATTCTATTACAATTTGACAAATGAGGATATTGTGATAGAGAGTTTGAGTAACTTGCCCACGATTACAAAGCAGAGCTATGAGAATCCATGGTAAATAATTATTGCAGTAAGCGTTCAAATTAAAGTAGCTATATCAATAAATTGATCAGAAATAGTTCAATTAAAAAAGAAGAAGAATTATATGAGAGTATGTATAAATTTGTAAATTTTACATGTGTAAAGACCAGTTGAAAAAATAAAATCAGTAGATACACCAATGCAAGAATATTCTTTCTCACAGAACACTGTTTAGAAGACTGATCTATTTATAATTCTTCAAAGGTTGACTAAAAAGAGTACCAGATGATGAGGTATGAGTGTGTCCATAAGAGATATAAACCATTAACGTGGACAAAAGACGTGCAAACTAGAAAACAAAGGGAAGTGTCCACGTAGATGTGAACTCTATTGGAAAAAAACCTTATATATTAACTTATACAACTTATGTATAACTTATATTAAAAGCTTACATAGAAGAAGCTCTGAAGAACATTTTCCTTTTCTTACTTCCCTAGAAAAATACTAGTAAAAATTTCACTAACATCTAGGTAACTAGAATTATAATGCAGAGATGATAATGCATATGTCTGTACATGTGGGTTTATGTGTATGAATATATACAGACATATAGCAATAACATTCTAAATGTAAGTGAATACATCAAGTTAGCTATCAATTAAAATTCTATCTCTGTTGTTGATTCTTCTGAAAGTTTCCTCCTGGAAATCACATAGAGCAAACCTTATTGGTTGTTTAATTTTCTATTAGTCAAATCAGTCAATCTGAGATGCCAATAATTAATCTACTTTGTGACACCAGGATGCCTATGGGCATTTCGAAAATTTAATTGTGTAATACAACTGCTTGAAGTACTATTTCATAAAATCAACAGAGCAAAGCAATCCCTATATAAACAAAGGAGATGTGCCACAAAATAGCATTTGCTTTCTTTTTAGAAATTCCTAACCAAAAAGGGTAATACTTATGGCAGTCATATAGATATAGTTCGGGATGTCAACCAAAGAACACGTATACAGTATATAAATCATTAAATACAAGCAAAAATCATTAAATGTAAGCAAAATATAATTACTTTGAATCTTTAAACTAAGACAGGAAAAATCAGAATTGAGTTTAACAAGGAAAGACACTGATAGAAATATGACATCCGCATTCCAAGTAACTCTAAACGAAGCGTCAGTTTTACTTACAGCCAACAAAGTAGATCATACATAATTTTATTGTGTTCTCTAGTTTACCAATGCAAAATTTACCCAATTTCTTGCAGATACTTTAAATTACTTAACAAATGAAAAGACATAATTTCACAATTTGAAATAAATATTTTACTAGTTTGAATTGCATACACTTCACTAAATGGACTTTAGGATGCATCAACCAACAATAATATCAAAACTTATTTATGACGTAAGAGGATAAAACAACATTACATGTAAAAGCTGAGAGCAAGAGTCTTTACTGGTAAACAAAGTGAAGAAAGTAGAACTTAAGCAAATGTTAGAAAAACTTGGAGGAATCACTATACCTAAGACAGTACCTTTTTTGCACTTAACATTCATAGGACTAACTAGAAACTTTTGATGAAGTGATATAGCAGTATTAAACCTTACATGACTGTATAAATATAAAAGAAACTAAATAACCTAGAAACTACTCTGCTGAGACTTCTGGAAATACTGGAGAAAATACATCAACTCACACTCACAAGAAAGAAAGTGGTATATCCCGATGTCAGAAACAAGGAATTATCATTACAGCTAGAAGGTAAAACTCTATCTGCCCTACAAGGTGTGTCTATATATTTATCTGTGTGTGTTTGTGTATACGGGAATAGGTGCATATGGGTGTGTTAAGGTGTTTGTCTTGCCTGGTAGATCGTGAGCTTGGAAATTTATGCCCATGCAGGCAAGGATAATTATCCTTCAGTCCTTTCAGGGTGAGAATTGGAACTGAGACCCCCATTTAAAGGCAGGAATTGTAACGTCCCTAAAGGCAGACATCTTAGAAACTAGGATCCACCTGATGTGGAAAAATGACAAAGATGCTCTTCTATGCCTGTCTGGGATGTGGGAGGGGAAAAGGTCTCTCTAGAGGATCTAAGGTCAGAATCTACATATTTATATTTATATTAGTGTGGTTCTCAAAATGAGAAATTGATAAATGTTCATAAAAGTGGTCCCAGGCTATGATAAACTGGGCCATCTGCCAGATAAACTCTTGAAGGAAAAAAAGTTTACATGAAGTTGAACAGAATTTGATGAACTCATAATCTTTCAAATTCTAAAATATATGAGTAAAGATTCACCATTAGAATCAGCAGACAAAACAAACAGGAGATTTAAAACTATAGAATTTCATTAAAAAAAGATGATCTTATAGACAATACAAAATAATATGTTTAAATAATTAAATATAAAAAATTAAAATCATAAGACAAAAACAACCACAAAATTATAAAGACAAAGTTGAAAAAAGTCTAGAAGTTAAGAATAATTAATTCATTGCAAAAGAATTTTAATCCATAGGTTAAACACAGGTAGACGGATAATGTTAGTGAACTAGAAGGTAGATCTCAGGAAATTTAAATAAAGAGAAGCCTAAAATACATGGAGAATAGAATGAAAAGAATTCTAGGCAGAGAGAAGAAGGGATGATACTTGAATCAATAATTACTAAAATAGATCAGATTTAATAGATACATAATTGCTCAAATAAACAACTACAAGATAAGCATGAAAGATATATATTTACCCAGCCCAAGATTCATTTTACTGGAACTATAGAACTTCTCCCAAAAAAAGAACAAATTTCATACCTACTAGTAGAGAGAGATAAAAAGACAATAACTGAGTTGGCAGCAACTGGTAATCAAACATGAAGAATTTCACATTCTTTAAAGTTGAAATCTGCAATCTACTGCTGGTGGAAGCATAAATTATTAGGAACATTTTGAAGAGCAATTGAGTAATACCTGGTAAAGCTGAAGATGCGCACACTCTAGAGTTCCACTTCTAGATGTTTCAGCTAGAGAAACTCACGGATGTGTACAAAGAGATGCATATCAGGATGTACGTCATAGTTCAGTTTATGATGATGAAAACATTGAAACACTTAAGTACCCCTTAGTAGCAGAATGGAAAAACTGTGGTTTCTTTATAAAGTAAATACTCTACAGCTTTTAAAATTAATGAACTGGATCTATGTGTATCAAAATAAATGTATCTTAAAGCTGTTATGCTAACTGAAAAAAATTGCAAAAAATTATAAAGTATGTTACTATATATGTATTTGTAAATACAGTCACAATCATATATGTAATGGGGTGGGGTAGGGTATGGCGGGTGAGTATGTGTTTTTAAATTAGAAAAAACATGCATAGATTTATACGCACCAACTTAAAAAGTATAGTTATTTCTTGGGTGGAGATGCCAGTGAAAACTTAGTTATATCAGTAACCATAGATATTTTTTGTTCAAATATGAAGAAATTTAGAGTCAATATATTAAAATATTTAACCTTGGTTAGGTATTGTCTTAGGCTGGGTTCTCTACATATACAAAGACATTTGTCTCAAGGAAAGGGCTCACACAGTTGTGAAGGTTGGCAAATCTCAAATCCGTGGGTCAGGGGTCAGGCTGGAGGCTTCTCCTGACTCATGTGGTTGCAGAGGCTGATGAAGCCAAATCAGCAGGTCAAATGACAGGCTGCTGGCCCACAAGATTGCGGAAGCTGGCAAATCAGGTCAGACGATAGGCTGCTGGCTCAAGTCCCAAGAACCAGAGGTCAGATGATGACGAGCTCGATGCAGGATCCAGAGTAAGCAAGCAAGCTTTGCCAGACATCGATATATGTTGGATACAGACCACATCTCCAAGGAATCGCCCCTTACAACTGATTGGCTGATCATATTAGATCATATCATGGAGGATGATTACATCAGATCACAAAACAGAAAATGATTGCATCATTACATAACTGCCAAACCACTGAGAATCATGGCCAGCCAAGTTGACATATAACCTTAACCATCACAGGTATACATAGGCTTTAAAAATTATTATTTCTATACTTTTTCTATGTTTAAGTGTGTAATATTTAAAAACAAAAAAATTAAAATGGAAGATTTTAGTAATTCTCATATTAAATTATTTATAACTTGTGATCAAGAGATTAAATGAGGAAACACATCTTTATAGCAAAAGGAATATGAAATGGCATACACGGAGCTGACTTTGCAAAACTTAGCTTTTTTTCTTTTTTTGTTTGTTTCTGGAGGTTCCTAATCAAGGCACTAGTACTCAACAAACTGCTAATTTGCAATACTCAAAAGCAATTGTAAAATGAAAAGCCCAAAGTGAGGTTTCATATATTATATAATAGGTCATTGTATTACAAGTTTTTTCAGTTGCAAGTATTTTCATATGCAGGATTTTGTTTGAATGTTTGGTTCAGATATTCCAGACTTCAATTTAAATCACTCATAGCACAAAAGAAGGAATTAGACTAAGACAAAGTATTATGACACAATAGGGCAGTCCCCACAAAGAGGAATATTAAAACTTTCTGAAATTTCAATGTGTTCTGACAGCAGCGTGAATGTTAAAGTCTTGTTGAATGTTACCACAAACATTCTAAGCCACTGACATCATAACCTTTTGCTATGCATTCTCTTCTTTCCTTCGTACAATTTGCATATATAACTTTCATTGCTGCTCTTTCACATGAGTTGAGTTTGTAAATCTTACTATCAACTTAAAGTCATAGCAAAACAAAGATGTCACATAATTTTACTTAATGTTGATTGAGGGGATGTTTCCTTAAGTGTTATTTTCTAGATATTAAATGTATTAACAGGCTTTCATTTATTATATATTTGAATACTCTTGTGGTTATTTTTTCTTCTGCCAGCCATACTAAAACTTCTTTTTAAAAAATGCAATGAAGTTTCCATATTCTGAATTCGAAAGTAAGACTTAACTATGACTAAGAAATTAAAATCTGTTTCACAGAAATATTCACTCAAATGTTTATTAGTATTATTGATGTAGTCGTTAGGTGCTGTGGAGTCCATTCTGACTCCTAGTGACCCTGTGTACAACAGAATGAAACACTGCCTATTCCTGCGCCATCCTCACAATAATTGTTATGCTTGAGCCCATTGTTGCAACCCCTGTGTCAATCCATCTCACTGAGGGTCTTCCTCTTTTTCCTTGACGCTTTACTTTACCAAGCATGCTGTTCTTCTTCAGGGACTGATTCCTCCTGCTAATATGTCCAAAGTAAGTGAGACAAAGTCTGACCATCCTCACTTCTAAGGAGCATTCTGGCTGTACTTTCTCCAAGACAGACTTGTTCGTTCTTCTGGCAGTCGATGGTATATTCAATATTCTTCACCAACACCAGAATTCAAAGACATCAGTTCTTCTTTAGTCTTCCTTATTCATTGCCCAGCTTTCACAAATATATGAGGTGATTGAAAACACCATGGCTTGGGTCAGGTGCACCTTAGTTCTTAAAGTGACATCTTTGCTTTTTAACACTTTAAAGAGGTCTTTTGCAGCAGATTTGCCCAATGCAATGAGTGTGTCATTTGATCTTTTGATTGCTGCTTCCATGAGTGTTGATTGTGGATCCAAGTAAAATGAAATCCTTAACAGCTTCAATGTTTTCTTCGTTTATCATGATATTGCTTATTGGTCCAGTTGTGAGGATTTTTGTTTTCTTTATGTTGAGATATAATTCACACTGAAAGCTGTAGTTTTGATCTTCACCAGCAAGTGCTTCAAGTCTCTTTTTAGTAAGAAAGGTTGTGTCATCTGCATATCGCAGGTTGTTAATGAATCTTCTCCAGTCTTGATGCTGCGTTCTTCTTCATGTAATCCAGCGTTTTTACTCATGTGATATCTGCTTCTTCGAGCACCATTTCTGAATGAGTTATCTCACTGAATTTTTCCCATTGAATTGTGTTGGCATCTTTGTTGCATGTAACTGACCACATATGGGCGATTCAATTTCTGAGCTCTCTTTTCTGTTCCATTGATATATTTGTCTGTCCTCACACAATATCACATTGGATTATAGTACCTTTATAGTAAGTCTAAAAATCAAGTAGCATAATTCCTCTATTTTCTTTTTTTTAATATGATTTTAGCTATTTTAGGAATTCTGAATATAGAATTTATAATCACTTTGTCCATTTCTAAATAGAGCTCGATGTGCTTTTGATTGAGAGTGCATTTATTTATCAATTTGTGGAAAATGGAACTAACTATATTGAGTTTTTCAGTTCGGAAACATAGAATATTTTTCTATTTATTTAGGTCTTTTAAAGAAATTTTCAGCAATATCTTCCAGTTTCACTGTGGGAATTTTGCACATCTTATATCTGTCCATTTATTCTAGTATAAATACTATTTTTTATTTTCATCCTCAATTATTCATTGCTTATATATGGTAACAATTGATATCATTGAATTTCTATGCTGAGATCTTGTTTATTCTAGGTTTTAGTTTTAGGAGTTTTGTGTTTATGTAGTCCATAAGATTTTCAATAAACCTTCATGTCATCTGGGAATAAAGATGACAAAACTCTCTACTTTCTCCCTTCTATATGCCTTTTGTTTATTTTCCTGTCTTTATGATGCTAAAAAAAGAAAGAAAAAAAAAAAAGTTTCCATTGAGTTGATTCCAACTCATAGAGACCCTGTAGACAAAGTAGAACTGCCCCGTATGGTTTCCAAGGAGCACCTGGTGGATTCAAACTGCCTAACTTTTGGTTAACAGCCATAACTCTTAACCACTGCACCACTAGGGTTTCCTTATGATGCTAAGACATCTGTAAAATGTAAGTAAATGTAGTAAGAGTGAACATCCTTAATCTGCTTCCTGACAATGATCTTTGATGGTGTAGTAAGCATTTGCAATATACTTTCCCCCTTTGCATGTTGTTGATTCCCCATTTTCTATTCCTTTTCCTGTCCACTATCTCCTGAGGCTCCCCAGCCTGCCTTTCTATAATTTATTTCAAATTATTTAAAAACACAGTGCATCTAGCTATCTCATATATAACCAGACTGTCTCTAAAATAAATAGTAATGAATTCATGTATTTGTTCTTCTGACTAGAAATAAAGCTTACTTCAACTTGTTGACAACATTTTTAATTGCAATGCAAAAGACTGAATAAGGGCAGGTACCACACTGAGGAGTGCAAGTAACCTTGAGTAATGAACAGACTATATTTTGGATAGTTAGTAATCAAATTTGAAAATGCTGAAGGTGACTCTTAGGCTATCATCGCTGTTCTAGTATTTCTCACAAAGACCTCTTTCTGGCAGAAAAGAGCTGACTTTAGCTACCGACAAAAAAAAAAAAAAAGAATAAAAAGAAGAAGTAAAAATATGACATATCCAGATGAATAAAAAATTGTTGAAAAAATTTACTTTTCTTTTGGGCACTTTGATCCATGAGTTCTCCTATGCACACTTTAACTCAGAGGATTTCAAAAGCATCTGCTTGGAAAAATGAAAGGAAAAGTTTCTTCATACCTTTTAATACATTAGAAACATTGAAAAAAAAGCTAGATACCTTAACTGAGGAAAATATATACATGAAATTGTAACAGGTATGATGCTTAACTCCACAAGCTTGGGTGGGCAAGAAATGCTACATTACTTTATGTCATTTAAGTAAATTAACTCTGACTCTGAGAGTTCATTCCACCTCCATCTACACTGGGGCTCCTTACCAGTCTATGACCAGAATTGTGAAAGTTCCCTGAAGTTTGCATCACTGCAAAAATTACGGAGGTCCGTCCAGTCTGTGTTCATCATTAGCTGCCTCTGAAATACCCATTGTTCAAATCCTTATCAGCCTTTGTGGTCTAGGTTTTCAGTTGTTTCTGCATCCAATTTGGGCACAGTAACCAAAAGGTTAGAGGTTCAAGTAGACTCAGAGAGGTCTTAGAAGAAAAGCCTGGCAATCTACTTCCAAAAAATCAGCCACTGAAAACCCTACGGAGCACAGTTCTAAGCAGACACACATGGGGTCTCACTGAGTTGGAATTGACTCAACAGCAACTGGTTTTTGGTGCAATCTTTGCTGAGACTTAGGAACAAAAGCCAGGTGTTGAGCATCTGTTAGCACATCCGTCATTATTTTCCATCTCCTATTTAAATTTCTAAGTAATTAATATTATTAGAATAAAACTGTGTGACACTATAAAGCCTATATTGTGTACACAACTCACTTCGACCCAAACTATTTCATAAGAAGATTCCAATTTATAAAATCAATGTGAAATTGAACATTTTTTTTAATGAAAATGAAACTGATTAAATATTTACGTGTTAGAGATAGGTTAGAAAAGCTGACAAAACAGATAACATATGTCCATGAACAGCTGAGTATAAACTAAGTTTTAAATACTTGTATTTTACAGAAACATAGCATACAACTAAAAGTATAAAGATAAAATATAATAATTATAAAGAACCATTTTTTACTATGAAATATACAGCCATAAAAATAAACTTTCTTAAAATACTATGTCATGTAGGTAAAATATGTAACTATTTTTAACAATCTTTTACAAATATAGAAAGAGCAGTTGTAGTGTGCTTTTTTTTAATATATTTTCACATTATGGTTACAAGGGTAGGTTAGTCTGATCCTTTGTCACCAGCAATAATTGTTTCTTTGGAAAATATATACAGAACATGCTTCAAAATATATAGAAAGAACTTAATTCAAAACCTAGTATGTCGGTGACACTATACACTATATGCTGAACAGATTTGTCATTCAACAAATCACATCTCCATCCTTATCTCTTCACCCTACTCTCAAAGTCCCATCTTGAGGCCTTGGCCTCAGGCCCTGGCGGTTCTCTGTAATACTCATGGAACGATCATGTATGCAGTTTACCGGCTTCCAAATTTCCTCTATAATCCATCCATAGACCCTTAGCTTTTCCCTTCCAAAAATATTTTATAGTATGTCAGTTAGACATATTATTTGGAAATGATAAATTGTAAGAGTTAACTGAAGTGTGAAATACCTTGCTCTGGGAGACTTATCTTGGATAGAACAGAAAGAGCTTTCCTCTGAGCCTTTGCTATTCAGAGTGCTCCAACATTAAATCATATTCTTAGAAGAGTACACATATTTTGAGATTCCCTCTCTTTCGTTTGTCCACTCCATCCATACATTTCCAATTATGATATCATCAGAGATGGGTGAGATTTGAGTCCAAGATCAGGATTCTTGGGACTACTATTTCTGTAATCAGAGACAACCTCTTTCCTTTTAGACCCTACCTACCTCTTGTGCTGCACCATGTACACCCATGCTTTTCACCCATGTATTTCAGTATATGTAATTAGTGCTACTTGCCTGAGAGTGAAAAATTGCTTTATGTGAGGTATGTAATATTCCTATATTTTAGCCCACCAACAAAATAAAATAAAGTTCTGTCACTTAAGTTTATATGTACATTATGATTTATATACACATTATGAGTTTTTTTCCTTTTTTTATTGTATTTTAGATGAAGTTTTACAGAGCAAACTAGCTTCTCATTAAACAGTTAGTACACATATTGTTTTTACGACATTGGTTCACAACCCCATAACATGCCAGTACTCTTCCTTCTGAAACTTGGGTTCTGTATTAGCAGCTTCCCTGTCCCCTCCTGCCTTCTAGTCTTTGCCCCTGGGCTGGTGTGCCCCTTTAGTTTCATTTGGTCCTATGGGTCTGTCTAATCTTCGGCTAAATGGTGAATCTCAAGAGTGACTTCATTACTGAACTAAAAGGGTGTCCGGGGGCCATACTCTCGGACTTTCTCCAGTCTCTGTCAGGCCAGTAAGTCTAGTCTTTTTGGAGTTAGAATTTTATTCTACATTTTTCTCCAGCTTTGTCCGGGGCCCTGTACTGTGATCCCTGTCAGAGCAGTCGATGGTGGTAGCCAGGCACCATTTGGTTGTACTGGACTCAATCTGGTGGAGGCTAGGGTAGCTGTGGTTTATTACTACTTTGGACTAATCTTTCCCTTGTGTCTTTAATTTTCTTCATTTTCCCTTGCTCCTGAAGGGGTGAGACCAGTGGAGTATCTCAGATGGCCGCTCACAGGCTTTTGAGACCCCAGATGCTACTTACCAAAGTCGAATGTAGAACATTTTCTTTATTAACTTTGTTATGCCAATTGAGCTAAATGTTCCCTGTGACCTTGGTATCCACAGCCCTCAGCCCAGTAATTCAGTCCCTCAGGGAGTTTGGATTTGTCCATGGAGCTTCCACAACCTTACCTTGAACAAGTTGTGCTGGCTTCCCCAGTATTGTGTACTGTCTTACCCTTCACCAAAGTCACCACTTATCTATTGTCTATTTATCCACCCTCACCCCTCCCCTCCCTTGTAACCATCAAAGATTGTTTCTTTTTGTGTGTAAACTTTTTCATGAGTTCTTATAGTAGTTGTCTCATACAATATTTGTCCTTTTGTGACTGACTTATTTCACTCAGCGTAATGCCCTCCAGATTCATCCATGTTGTGAGATGCTTTGCAGATTCATCACAGTTCTTTATCGTTGCATAGTACTCCATTGTGTGCATGTACCATAGATAGTTTATTCATTCATCTGTTGATGAGCATCTAGGTTTTTCCCATCTTTTTGCTATTGTAAACAATGCCGTAATGAACATGCTCTTATTTCTCTAGGGTATAGTCCTAGGAGTGGGGTTGCTGGATCATATGGTATTTCTATTTCTAGCTTTCTAAGGAAGCACCATATTGTTTACCAAAATGATTGTACCATTTTGCATTCCCACCAGCAGTGCATAAGAGTTCCAATCTCCCTCAGCCTCTCCAACATGTGTTATTTTCAGTTTTTTTGACTCATGCCAGTAATGCCAGGTTGAGATGGTATCTCATTGTGGTTTTGATTTGCATTTATCCAATGGCTAGTGATCGCAAGCATTTCCTCATGTGTCTGTTAGACACTTGAATGTCTTATTTGGTGAACTCTCTGTTCGTTTTCTTTGCCGTTTTTTAACTGGCTTATTTGTCTTTTTGTTGTAGAAGTGTTGGATTTTCCTGTAGATTTTAGAGATTAGAACTTTGTCAGATTTGTAATAGCCAAAAATTTTTTCCCAGTCTGTAGGTTCTCTTTTTAATCTTTTGGTGAAGTCTTTTAATAAGCATAAGTGTTTAATTTTTAGAAGATCACAGTTATCTAGCTTATCTTCTGGAGTTGTATGTTGTTAGCTATGGTTTGTATCCTGTTAATGCCATGTATTAGGGTCTCTAGTGTTGATCTTAATTTTCTTCTATGATCTTTATAGTTTTTGATTTTATATTTAGGTCTTTGATCCATTTTGAATTAGTTTTTGTGTATGGTGTGAGGTTTCGGTCCTGTTTCTTTCTTTTTTTTTGAGGTGGACATCCAGTTTTGCCAGCACCATTTGTTAAAAAGACCGTCTTTTCCCAGTTTGATGGATTTTAGGTCCTTGTTGAAGAACAGGTGACCACAGGTGAATGGATCTACACTTGGGTTGTTGATTCTGTTCTATTGGTCAATGTATCTGTCATTGTACCAGTACAAGGCTGTTTTCACTACTGTAGCTGTATAGTAGCTTCTGAAGTCAGGTAGTGTGAGTCCTCCTACTTTATTCTTCTTCAATAGTGCTTTACTTATCCAGGGCCTCTTCCTTTTCTATATAAAGTTAATGATTGTTTTTTCCATCTCTTTAAAGAATGCTGTTGGTATTTGGATTGGGATTTCATTGTATTTGTAGATTGCTTTGGGTAGGATTGTCTTTTTCACAGTGTTGAGTCTACCTATCCATGAGCATGGTATGTTTTTCCATTTATGTACATCTCTTGGTTTCTTACAGTACTGTTTTGTAGTTTTCTTTGTATAGGTCTTTTACATTCCTGGTTAGATTTATTCCTGAGTATTTCATTTTTTTAGGGATATTATAAATGGTATTGTTTTCCTGATTTCCTTCTCATCGTTCTCTTTATTGGTGTATAGGAATCCAACAGATTTTTGTATGTTTATCTTGTATCCTGCTACTCTGCTGAATCTTTCTATTAG
Organism: Trichechus manatus latirostris; assembly: GCF_000243295.1. NCBI lineage: Eukaryota > Metazoa > Chordata > Mammalia > Sirenia > Trichechidae > Trichechus > Trichechus manatus. Next base: position 5,331,263 of record NW_004444078.1, read on the forward strand.
TTCCAGTAGTTTTCTCAAGGCATCTTTTGGATTTTCCATATATAGTATTATATCATCTACAAATAGGGACTATTTTAGCTCTTCATTACCAGTTTGGATGTCTTTCTTTTTCTTGCCTTATTGCTCTAGCTAGGACTTCCAGCACAATGTTATATAGGAGTGGTGATAAAGGACATCCTTGTCTTCTTCCTGTTCTCAAGAGGAATGTTTTCAGTCTCATTCCATTAAGATTGTTGTTGGCTGTTGGTTTTGTATAGATGTCCTTTATTATGTTGAAGCATTTCCCTTTTATACCTGTTTTATTGAGAGTTTTTATCAGGAATGGGTATTGGACTTTGTTTAATGCCTTTTCTGCGTCAATTGATATTATCATGTGATTCTATTATTTTATTTATGAAGCAGATTACATTGATTGAGTGTCCAATGTTGAACCATCCTTGCATACTTGGTATAAATCCCACTTGGGAGTGGTGTATTATTTTTGTGACATGATGCTGAATTCTATTGGCTAGAATTTTGTTGCAAATTTTTGCATTTGTATTCATGAGAGATATTGGTCTATAATTTTCTTTTTTTGTATGTCTTTACCTGGTTTTGGTATCAGGGTTATGTTGGCTTCATAGAATGGATTTGGAAGTATCCCTTCATTTTCTGTGTTCTGAAATAGTTTCAGTACTACTGGTGTAAGCTCTTCTCTGATTGTTTGGTAGAATTCTCCAGTGAAGCCATCTGGGCCAGGGCTTTTTTCTGTTGGGAGTTTTTGTATTACCTTTTCAATCTCTTCTCTTGTTATGGATCTATTCAGATTTTCAATATTAATTTGTGATAGTTTGGGTAGGTAGTGTGTTTCTAGAAATTTGTCCATTTCCTCTAGGTTTTCAAATTTGTTGGAGTAAGTTTTTCATAAAACCCTGTTATGATCCTTTCTATTTCAGTTGAGTCTGTTGCAATGTCCTCCACTTCATTTCTTATTTGTGTTATTTGCATCCTCTCCTGTTTTTCCTTTGTCGGTTCGGCTAGTGGTTTGTTGATTTTGTTGGTCCTTTCAAAGAACGAACTGTTGGTTTTGTTGATTATTTCCATTGTTTCTCTATTCTCTATTTCATTTATTTCTGCTCTGTTCATTATTATTTCCTTCCTTCTGGTGGCTATAGGCTTCCTTTGCTTTTCTCTTTCTATTTGTTTGAGTTGTGTATCTAATGTTTTTATTTTGTCCCTTTCTTCTTTTTTGATGTATGCATGTATTGCTATAAATTGACCTCGGAACACTGCCTTTGCTGTGCCCCAAAGGTTTTGGTATGATGTGTTTTCATTCTCATTTGAATCTAGGAATTTTTTCATTCTATCTTTGATTTCTTCTATTACCCTGTGGTTTTTAAGTGCGGTATTATTTAGTTTCCATGTAATTAGATTTTTTCCCTTGCTCTTCCTGTTGTTAATTTTTACTTTGATGGCATTGTGATCGGGGAAGATACTTCGTATTATCTCAATGTTGTGGATTTTTTGGGGGTTGGTTCGTGGCCTAAGATGTGGTATATTCTGGAAAATGTTCCATGTGCATTGGAAAAGAATGTGTACTTTGCAGTTGTTGAGCAGAGTGTTCTATATATATTTATGAATTCAAGTTGGCCGATTGTGGCTTTTAGATCTTCTGTATCTTTGTTGAGTTTCTTTCTAGATGTTCTGTCCTTTACCAAGAGTGATACGTTGAAGTCTCCTACTATTATAGTGGAACTGTCAAATTCTCTTTTCAGGGCTGTTAAAGTTTGTTTTATGTATTTTGGAGCCCTGTCATTGGATGCATAGATATTTATTATGGTTATATCTTCATGATGGATCATCCCTTTAATCATGATATAGTGCCCTTCTTTGTCTTTTATGGTGGATTTTGTTTTGAAGTCTCTTTTATCTGAGATTAGTATTGCCACTCCTGCTCTTTTTTGGTGGCTGTTGTTTGATATATTTTTTTTCCATCCTTTGATTTTTAATAAATTTATGTCTGTGTTTCTAAGGTGTGTCTCTTGTAGACAGCATATTGATGGATCCTGTTTTTTTATCCATTCTGTCATTCTCTGTCTCTTTATGATTGCATTTAGGCCATTTACATTCAGTATAATTATTGATAAGTGTGAGTTTACTTTTGTCATTTTGTAATGCTTTTTTTTGTGGTGCTGAAGATTTCTTTGTTCCTCTACCCTCCTGTGCTGAATTCCTTTTGTTTGTGGATTTTTTTTTCATTTCTTTTGTTTTTACTTGGTGTCACCTCACCCTCCTCTCCATTAGAAAGTTCTATATCTACACCATTTATTCCCTCTTTTAGTGTTCTGACATAGTTGTCATTTGCAGATTAACATCTCTGGTTCTCTGTTGTAAATCTTTTGGTTCTGAATAGTCCTTGAGAGTTAATTTCCTAGGTTGGTATCTGGCTGGTGCGATCTTGCATCCTAGATTCAGGCTGTCATCTGATGTTGTTTGTTCTCAAACCGAAGGATTCCCTTTAATAATTCTTGTAAGTTTTGTTTGGTTTTTAGATATTCCCTTAATTTCTGTTTATCTGGAAATGACCTAATTTCACCATCATATTTGAACGAGAGTTTTGCATGATACATTATTCTTGGTTGGCAATCTTTTTCTTTCAAGGTTTTATGTATGTCATCCCATCACCTTCTTGCCTGCATGGTTTCTGCCGAGTAATCAGAGCTTAGTCTTATTGTTTCCCCACTGTATATGATGCTTTGTTTTTCTCAAGCTGCTCTCAGGATTCTTTATCTTTGGTTTTAGCAAGCATGATAATGATATGCCTTGGTGATTTTCTTTTGGGGTCTATCCTATATGGGGTTCAGTGAGCTTCTTGGATGGTCAGCTTTTCATCTTTCATTATATTATGGAAGTTTTCTGTCAGCAGTTCTTCTATGATCCTCTCTGTGTTTTCCATTTTCTACCCCTGTTCTGAAACTCTGATCACTCACAAATTTTTGCTTTTGATTGCATCCCACATAATTCTCAGGATTTCTTCATTTTTCTTTGTTCTTTTTTCTGATTTTTCCTCAAAGTTGTACCTGAGTGTTTGTCTTCAATTTTGCTGATCCTGTCTTCCATTGTTTCAAACTTGCTCTTCAGCCCTTCTATGCCCTGTCCATTTCTGAAATCTTGTTGCTTATCTTTTGGATTTCTAATTGTTTTTTTTGTATGATTTTTAGTTAGGAGTTTATTTTAGCATTTTGTTCCCGTATTATCTCCTGAATTCTTCCATTTTTGTCTGTATTTTCTATGAATTTGTCTTCCTTTTCCATGAATTTGTCTATTTTTTCCTCATTTTTGTCTGCTTTTTGCTTCAACTCTTGGATAATTCTGAATATTAGAGATATGAATTCCCTATCAGATAGTTCTAGTGCTTTTTCTTCAACTGGAAAGTCATCTGGTGTTTTATTTTGGATGCCTCCTGGAACCATCCTGTCCTGTTTTTTTGTATGTTTTAATATTGTCTGCTGTCTTCAGAACATTTAGTAGTTATTTTCTTCATTTATCAATTGTAGATTTGTTTGTTTTGTCCTGCTTTTTTGTTTTATTTGGTTATGTTTGAGCAGGTGAGCTGTGAGTTCTTTGTTGTTTACTCATCTGTGGACACGATATTTTTCACCTCTTTGTCCAATGGGAAGTCAGTTGCTCAGCTATGGTGCAGCACGGCAGGTTCAGCGGGTTCTCTGTCTCCTGCTGGGAACTCTGTGAATCTGCTTTCCCGTACTCCCTGTCCACCAATCTCCAACAGAAGTCCAAGATGGTGAATCCGTGCTGTGTTAGCTGATAGGGGACCTGTGCTCATAATTCTCCTTGCTCTCTGTTCTCTGTCAGTTTCTTATTCCATTCGGTGCTTGGTTGAGTTCCTCTATTTCTTCATTTGATGCTTAGGTTTCCAGGATTGACATTTGTCTCTGTTACTTACTTTTTTGGGTCTTTGCTGTGGAGGGATAATGTGGTGCTTCTGTCTATAGCATCATATTGACTCTACCTCCTATACATTATGATTTAAATCAAAATGTATGGAGGGTAGAGGTGGAAAGGAGTATTGAAGATATTAAATATTTTTGTTAGTAGGGCAGAAAAGAGTCCAAATAATTTTGCTTAATGTATTGGATTAAAACAGAACACTTACTCACAGGTTGAATGCAGGTTTGTTATCACAGCACAGTTTTGATGAAAGAAATAGAATGAGTTAACAATAGAATAATTGGAAGTTTACATAAAAATCAGATTTCCAGCTTTTCTTGATAAATTAGACCTAGCAACAGTGAGTCAAAATTGCAGATTTGAAGTGAATAACCCTTCAGATGGAACATATTTTATTTAGTTCTCCACAACCATTATCAGATTCTTTCCATTCTACTCTGTAACACATGGGGTCACCATGAATTGGAATGACTCGATGGCAATGCTTTTGATTTTTTGTTTTGTTTCTTTTCTCCTTCTTTTATAAGGTGACTATACATTCCTATTGCTCTAGTATAGTTATGGTATACACTTGCCAAAAATCTCATTCTCAAATAGCAGCACTTTTCATTCTCAGTTAGTGTCCCAGTTTGAATAATAAATTTCTTGAGCATGATACTCATTTACTTTCCCGGTAACTAAATGCATTTAGTTCAACCACCATAAACATACAACAGGAGAGACTGCTCAAGGACTCCCTAAATGGCCATTACTGTACAGTCTTCCCATTATCTGGTAACAGGCACTTGCCCACAAAGTTGGACAAAGTCCCTCAAGTGCTGGTACACTGGTCTTACTCATGAATTTTTTCATACTAGAGGTGGTGGTGCAAGTCCCTTTCTTCCCTGGCAAGGGAGCTTTTAGGATGTTAGCATAAATTTGTTCATTTGTGACCATATCCCCCAATGAGGAAGCCAACAAGTAGAGGGAAGCACAGAGATCAGATGAGTACTAATACATAGTGAAAGTGTATTGCTATTGTTACTGTTATCCATTTCTTTCTCAATTGTGAGGACAATATATTTTATTTTTATTAGATAGGTAGAGTATGGTTTCTGGTAAGTTGCAAACAAAAAGAATAATTTGTTTTTATTCTAATAGTTCACTTATTTTTACAGAATATATATATAGGGTGCATATATATGTAAACACACACATATATTAAATGCTCTACCTCAATTAAATGTTCTACCTCTATTAAATGACATTTGTTGAATGACAAAAGTCTGAGGTAGAACATTTTAATTACTGGAAGCACATACACAAACTGAGTTTGAGCCTAATGTATAAGTCCTTTAGAAATATCAAAGCAGATACATAAAATGCCATCTACCAGGGATTTCAGATTCTTGGCTCTGGTAGAAATGTTCACAGAGCTGATGCCAACTTTAAAACAGGCTCCATGAAGTTTTTCCCTGGAAGCAGAATTTATTTTTCCTAACATAGTTCTTAAAAGAATTCTAAAAAGGCTTTGGCACGCAGCTGCATGTGCCAAGTTGTATGTATACCTTGGGGCAAGATCAAAATACTTTCCGGTTTTTTTGTTCCTCCTCACCATTCTCTTCATATTCACTACTCACAGGTTAAAGGAAAAACTTAACACACAACCATCTTTACAATGAAGAAATGTAAAATGTGTATTCACATACATACCATCCTGCTTACATCCAAGAATTAAAAATTACACACACACACACAAACACATTTATACACACATATTTTTTATGCTCTTTTTTATGTCATTGTTGTAAATATATCTATCCCACAACTTTTATCAATTCAACTTTTTACAGGTGTACAAATTATTGATAGCAATTACATTAATAGGTTGTGCAACCCTACCCTTAATCAATGTGATTTTTTTTCCTTGTGATCAATTTTTTTATTGTATATTTAGATGAGGGTTTACAGATCAAATTAGTTTATCATTATACAATTAACATACAGGTTGTTTTGTGACATTTGTTGCTACACCCACGACATGTCAACACTCTCCGCTTCTCGACCTTGGGCTCCCCGTTACCAGTTTCCTGTCCCCTCCTGCCTTCTTGTCCTTGCCCTGGGCCTGATGTGCCCATTTAGTCTCCTTTTGTTTTATGGTCCTATCTAATCTTTGGCTGAAGGGTGAACCTCAGGAGCGACTTCAGTGCTGAGTTAAAAGGGAATCCGGGGGCCATACTCTCTTAGTGTCTCCAGTCTCTGTCAGACCAGTAAGTCTGGTCTTTTTTTTTTTTTTTTTTTTTGGTGAGTTAGAATTTTGTTCTACATTTTTCTTCTGCTCTGTCTGGGACATTCTATTGTGATCCCTTTCAGAGCATTCGGTGGTGGTATCTGGGCACCATCTAGTTGTGCTAGACTCAGTCTTGTGGAGGCTGTGGTACTTGTGGTCCATTAGTACTTTGAACTAATCTTTCCCTTGTGTCTTTGGTTTTCTTCATTCTCTCTTGCTCCAGATGGGTTGAGACCAGTGGAGTATCTTAGATGGCCTCTCACAAGTTTTAAGATCCCAGATGCTACTCACCAAATAAGATGTAGAACATTTTCTTTATAAACTATGTTATGCCAATTGAGCTAGATATTCCCTGAGACCATGGTCTTCAGCCCTCAACCCAGGAATTCAGTCCCTCAGGGAGTTTGGATTTGTCTATGGAGCTTTCACGACCTTGCCGTGGTCAAGTTGTGCTGGCTTCCGCAGTACTGTGTACTGTCTCACTCTTCAACAGAGTTACCCCTTATTTATTATCTACTTAGTGTTTTTCCCTCTCTACTCCTCCTCTCTCTTGTAACCATCAAAAATTGTTTATTTTCATGAGTTTTTATAATAGTAGTCTCATGCAATATTTGTCCTTTTGTGATTGACTTATTTTACTCAGCATAATGCCCTCCAGATTCATCCATGTTGTGAGATGTTTCACAGATTCATCCTTGTTCTTTATTGTTACGTAGTATTCCATTGTGTGTATCTATCATAGTTTGTTTATCCATTCATCTATCGATGAGCACTTAGGTTGTTTCCATCTTTTTACTATTGTGAATAATGCTGCAGTGAACTTGGATGTGCACATGTTTATTTGTGTGATGGCTCTTATTTCTCTAAGATATATTCCTAAGAGTGGGATGGCTGGATCGTATGGTATTTCTATTTCTAGCTTTTTAAGGAAGCGCCATATTGTTTTCCAAAATAGTTGTACCATTTTGCATTCCCACCAGCAGTGCATAGCCTCTCCAACATTTGTTATTTTCTGTTTTTTTGATTCGTGCCAGTAATGTAACGGTGAGATGGTATTTCATCGTGGTTTTGATTTGCATTTCTCTAATGGCTAGTGATCAGGAGCTTTTCCTCATTTGTCAGTTAGCCACCTGAATGTCTTCTTTGGTGAAGTGTCTGTTCATATCCTTTGTCTACTTTTTTAATTAGATTACTTATCTTTTTGTTGTAGAGGTGTTGGATCTTGCTGTAGATTTTCGAGATTAGACCCTTGTCAGATTTCTCTGTCATAGCCAAAATTTTTTTCCCAGTCTCTAGGTTCTATTTTTTACTTTTGATGAGTATAAGTGTTTAATTTTTAGACGATCCCAGTTACCTAGCTTATCTTCTGATATTTGTGTCTTGTTAGTTATGGTTTGTATCCTATTTATGCCATATATGCAGATATTTTTTATTTTAATGAAAGGATCAGTATCTTCCCTGTTATGGCTCTTTTATATTTGATCTTAAGGGTAGTGAACTATTCCCACTTCCAACACTTTTACATCATCCTATTAAGTATATGTGTGTGTGTGTGTGTGTGTAGATCTAAAAATCTTAGCAGAGAGTAGAAATCAACCTCTCCAGTTCTATACTTTTACGGAAGAAGGCACAGAAAGATTCAATGATATCATTTTTCATATACATTAACAACATAATACTAAATAAAATTATTTTTGTGCCTTAAATTTTCCTTTACTCTCATTTACTCTTCTACCTTTATTTTATCTTAAACTTTATTTGGGGGAGGGAGATTTGACATTCTTTTAAAGAGTCATTCTCCTTCCCCTTATGACTTTACAATAATTAGAGTTAACTTTAAAAAAAAAATTATTTATTTTTTTGGTAGTGTTGTTGAGAATCTACACAGCAAAACAAACACCAATTAAACAGCTTCCATTATACAATTCAATGACATTGATCATATTCTTTGAGTTGTGCAACCATTCTTACCCTCCTTTTCTGAGTTGTTCCTCTCCCATTAGCATAAACTCACTGCCCCCTAAGGTTCCTATCTAATTTTTCGAGTTGTTGCTATCAATTTGATCTTATATAGATAGTTCTTAAAAGAGCATAATGCTAAAAATCAAACAATGGTTTAGCTTAACCAGTAAAAAATGATAGTTAACTTTTATTGAGCACCATTGTAAGATCTCTTAATTGATATTTGTCTGTTTAATCTCTGCAACAGCTTTATGACGTAGGTACTGATATAATCAACATATTATAGACTTTGTAATTTTTTTCAAGGTAATTCAGGTAATCATTGTAACCCTTTTTTATTTAAGCCTATTGTTTGTCTGATTTTATTGTATATATTTTTGTAAGCCACTGAAAATAGTTTTTAGAGCCAAAACCAAACCAACCTGTTGCTGTTGAGTTGATTCCAACTCCTAGAGACCCTATAGAACAGAGTAGAACTTCCCCATATGGTTTCCAAAGCTGGAGCCCTGGTGGCACCGTGGGTAAGAGCTTAGGTTGCTAACCAAAGTTGGCAGTTTGAATACACCAGCTGCTCCTTGGAAACCCTATGGGGCAATTCTACTCTGTCCCATAGGGTCACTATGAGTCCGAATTGACTCAACAGCAATGGGTTTAGTTTTTTCTGTTAATCTTTACCGATGCAGACTGTCACAGCGTTCTCCCACAGAGCAGCTGGTGGGTCAGAACCATCAACCTTTCAGTTAGCAGCCAAGCGCTTAATCATTGTGTCACCAGGGCTCCTTTAGAACTGGGTGGATATAAATAAATAAAGTGCAGATTCTATAAGTCATAGAGCATATTGTTTAGTAAGGGGAAGAGCCAGGACAAAAACTCAGACTGCTTAATTCTAAATTCAGAGCTGTTTCATAGAGAATCTTGATATAAACCAGTAGTGTCTCAAAATTAGCTGCCATGAACTTCTCCAAGAATGAATAAGTTTAGTGCTGGGCTGTCATGCCACACACATTATTGATAAATGGGGTGCATATCAAACTATTAAATGCATTAGTGACTGGTGAGAACTACTCCAGGAGGTGACAGATTATACTGATATTTTACTCCGAGGGTTAATGAGACCTGGAAGAAGCCTGTTAAATTCTCTTAACTGAGAGTTGTCAGTGCACCCAGTCGCATACTATTCAAGCTAATTAAAAAAACTCTCTCTTCAATGATTTTTGACCTTCATCCTCTGTTATTAAGTCGGAGGAGATGAATGTGGAAAAAATTATAGATAATTAGAAGCATATTTAAATTCTATACCAGACCAAACAATAGAACTTATAGTATCGTTATTCCATAATTGATATTTTTATTGATTCCCTATTTTCTTTCTAAGTAGATTTCAGCAACAGAATGTTCAGATTATTGTATAATGCCAATCATTCTAACTAAAACTTTTGATATAGGTAAAATACATACTACTAAAAACATTTTCCTAGTGTGTCAGGGTTGTATCTTTTCACCATACATATTCAATCTGTACGCTGAGCAAATAATCTGAGTAGCTGGACTATATGAAGAAGAACGAGGCATCAGGATTGGAGGAAGACTCATTAACAACCTGCGTTATGCAGATGACACAACGTTGCTTACTGAAAGTGAAGAGAACTTGCAGCAGTTACCGATGAAGATCAAAGACCACAGCCTTCAGTATAGATTACACCTCAACATAAAGAAAACAAAAATCCTCACAACTGGACCAATAAGCAATATCATGTTAAAGGGAGAAAAGATTGAAGTTGTCAAGGATTTCATTTTGCTTGGATCCACCATCAACACTCATGGAAGCAGCAGTCAAGAAATCAAAAGACGCACTGCACTGGGCAAATCCGCTGCAAAAGACCTCTTTAAAGTGTTGAAAAGCAAAGATGTCACCTTGAGGAGTAAGGTGTGTCTGACCCAAGCCATAGTGTTTTCAATTGCCTCATATGCATACGGAAGCTGGACAATGAATAAGGAAGCCCAAAGAATTGATGCCTTTGAATTGTGGTGTTTGCAAAGCATATTGAATATACCATGGACTGCCAAAAGAACAAACAAACCTGTCTTGGAAGAAGTACAACCAGAATCCTCCTTAGAAGCAAGGATGGCGAGACTACATCTTACATACTTTGGACATGTTATCAGCAGGGATCAGTCCCTGGAGAAAGATATCATGCTTGGTAAAGTAGAGGGTCAGCGAAAAAGAAGAAGACCCTCAACGAGACAGATTGACACACAGTGGCTGCAACAGTGGGCTCAAGCATAACAATGATTGTGGGCATGGCACAGGACTGGGCAGTGTTTCGTTCTGTTGTACGTTGGGTCTCTATGAGTTGGAACCGACTTGACGGCACCTAACAACAGCAAGTATCAGTAATAGTTTTGTTCATCATAGACAACTGACATGAATGAAGCTTGAAAACATTATGCTAAGTGAAATAAGCTAGACACAATGGGCAGATACTGTGTGATCCTATTTATATGAAATATCTACAATAGACAAATGTATACAGACAGAAACTAGATTAGTAGTTTTATTCATATTTTCATTAGTAAACTTTATTATTGTCTGACTAGTTTTTTGTTGTTTTTTGCCTTTCCCATGCTTTTTTATATTTACTGTATTTTTACACAAATAACGTACATCTTCTACACTTGTTTGCCAACTGCACCTACTCCCCATGAGGTATTTTGTATGTGTGTCATGCTATTTTTTTTTTTTTTTTCAGAAACATGTAAAAAATAATTGGCATAGCAGCGGTTATGAAAATACATTGCAGGGAGAGGATACGGTTGGCAAAAAAAGTAGAAGGCAGGCATTAGTTCCATAAAAATAAAGTCGTATTTACATTATAATTCAGTTTTAAATAATTTATTTTTTTCCACTTTCATTTCCTCTTGAATTAAAGATATATGTGAAAATTTAGTCTTTAATTCCCAATTGAAAAGAAACTGGCTATATTTATGTAGTTTATTTCTATCTTACTATATTTGTCAGTAAATAATATGTATATGACAATATATTTTAAAAGTATATTGAGATTTGTTTGGTTGACTTATACATCTTAAATGTTATGAATATTTCAAATATATTCGAAAAGAATATAGAATTTGTGTATTCTGTTTCCTGAATTCATAATTCTATTTGTTTTACATGAGTTTGTGTGTATATACACCCTCTTAAATACATTAAAGAAGCTTTTAAATTATGACATTCATATGTTCTATATTTCTCTGATTATTTTCTACCACGAAAATTAGATTCAGAGGCAGATATTATGAACCTTTCAAAAACATATGATGTATTGTAAATAATATCCCCCACGCATCCATCCGTTTGTCATACTGTGGGGGCTTGTGTGTTGCTGTGATGCTAGAACCTATGCCACCGGTATTCAAATACCAGCAGGGTCACCCATGGCGGACAGGTTTCAGCTGAGCTTGCAGACTAAGATAAACTAGGAAGAAGAACCCAGCGGTCTACTTCTGAAAAGAATTAGCCAATCAAAAGCTTATGATTAGCAGGGGAACATTATCTGATATAGTGCAGGAAGATGAGCCCCTCAGGTTGGAAGGCACCTAACAACATTATAAATAACATATGTTTTATTATATGGAAAATATAAGTATTAAGAATTTAAGTAGTTTATACATTTTAATCCTTGGTAATAAACATTAAGTATTCTTACTAAAATGCTATAAGTAAAGATAAAATTATATAGTGACAATCTATATATTAACTATACAGTTTAATTGTATTAGGAATTGTACATGATTGCAACATAAGTTGACTTTTTCTTCCTTGCATCTCAGTTTTTATTTATTTCTGTGTTTAGTCCAGCATATGTGTACTGACTGGACCTGATTAGCACTTGTGTCCTTCTTACTCAAAGATGGACATTGCAAAAGAAAAGAATAGTTTTCCGAGTGCTGCCAAATTCAGATGAAATAATTTAAATAACTTCAAAACTCTTTACCTCTAAGTCCCTCTTCCTCAATCAAATATGGGATCTTGATGCTATCAAGAATAGTACTAAATGGAGGAGACAATTACTCCATTCCTAGAACTGTATTTCGTTCATTCTCAGTGAATACATTGGATTTTAGTCAACAACTAAGACTCTTTAATGTGTCAACAAAAAACCAAACCCATTGCCACTGAGTCGATTCTGACTCATAGAGACCCTACAGAACAGAAAGAATAGAACTGCCCCCATAGGATTTCCAAGAGCAGCTGGTGTAATCGAACTGCCGACCTTGTGTAGCCAGTGTAAAATCACCTCTTGATGAACTGACAAAAAAAAACCTCAGAAATAGACAAAAGAGCCAACTGCCTAGCATGTCTGGTCCCCCCTCTAATCCCACTGCAGTTGAAGATTTGTCTAATTCATGGGCCTTGCCACAAAGAAAATAGTTATAGACCTGTTTATGGCTAAGTAAATATGATTGGCAGTGACTGATGTTCACTGGCCATTTACCAAGACTGTCAGTAAAGTGTGACATGTGAAGGAATGCAGTCCACTCTTCATTAGTCATGTTAATTGGGGTCAAAAATAGCATCATCTGTTTGAATCTAAAAATAAATTTTAAATGCTACATTATGCAAATAACTCAACTCTCTTTCCCAGTCTAACCATTTAATGGAAAGTCTAGGAATCTTTTTTTTTTTAATGTGTAATAATTTGAAACACACTTCATCTTTCTGCCTCTGTCAGCCTTTTGGTGAAAGCCTAAAATCAGTTATTTAACCATGGTTGAGCAGGCAGGCAGGTAGGAGAAAGGTCATGGGGATGAGCAAAAGACTATGAATAAGTGGAACCTCTCTAAGGTGAATTTTGTAACCTGAAATAATTTGACTGTTAAATTCAGTATCTATCAGTTAGGTCTGTCAAAGAGGACTACTTGATATGTTGCTGCACCTTTGTAAATATTCCTCTGGAAGATGGAGATGTTAACGACTAAGGGCATAGAAGTCAAGAGAACATGCATTAATGTGAATGAACTATTGCGGAGGAGAAAGATGTAGATAGACCACCAGTTTAATGATTGCTTGTCCATCATTGTCAGGGAATGATACGTTTTAGCAAGAAATCACTTTCCTACAGTACCAGACCTATATAGCTCTATATATTTTCCCATGGACCAACCACAAAGGCATTTGTTTTAAATCTTCTATCCACAAAGTTCATTCCTGCTTTGGGCCTTTGTATTTGTTGTCTCTCTTTCTGGAATTCTCCATTCTTCACATTCCTGGTCCCTTTTCAATATTTAGGTTTTGAATCAATTATTAGCTGCCCAGAAAGGCACAATCTTATCTAAAGTAGCTCCTCAAGTCATCATTAGATCCTGTAGTTTAATCAACAACTGAGGTAGGTGCCTTAATAGGAGTTATCATGATCTAAAATTATCTCATCTAGTTGTTTGCTTGTTCATTATCTATCCCTCTACACTGAAATCTAAGGGCTTGTCCACTGTGAAAAATGTTCCTAGAACAGTGTCTAGTACAGAGTTGACGCCATTAGATGTGCATTGAACAAATAAAAAGAACATAGAAGAGAGAAGGTACGGAGGTAGACAGATGAGTGTTGCGCTGCCAGTAAAACAGCCCCACGTACTGTGAGCTGGTGGCAGAAAAATCAAAAACAGAATTGACTATTGGTTGAAATGTAGTACTGATACAGGTGATAATATCAGAGAATCTTTTGATATTATATAACTTTTTCAAGTTTATAAAATAAATACAAGAAATTAAGTAATTTGAGCCATATTTACATTTCCTGTGATTCTGAACATTATTTTCATGATAGCATGTTTATTGTTTTGTATTAACATGACTAGCAGTCAGTCTGGAAATTAAAGAATTCCTTTGGAAATAAAAGAGCAATGCAAATGAGATATATTTGGTAGATATAAAGCTAAGAATTTGGTCAAATTTTGAAATATATTTCAAGATTGCAACATGGTCACTAGCATAGATTATGAATAGATTACTTCACTCTAAATTTAAATTAAAAAATAATTTACTTTCAATCGTATTTATAAACAATGATAACAGAACCAGTAAACTATACTCATTAGTATTTTATTTAAACCATGTCTATAGTGGTTTTGTTTGACAAATACTTTGATATTTTTACTTCCGGAATTGGCATTGTTTATGACAGAGTCTTCTCATGAAAAATGAACCTTAATTTAAGTTGAATCTTCACATTTTATTTGCTTTGTTGAAGTAGCTAAGAATAGATGACATTATTAAAGTAGTCTTGAAACCCATAGGACGCATTGCTGTGGCAATAAGAGACATAATAAAAATGTGAGCATTCAAACCGCAGAGAGACCTTTGATGCAATGTTATAGCTTTAATGTGAATTGAAAATAGCATTTGCCCACAGCTTTAATAAATATACTTTAAACTATGAAATAAGTTAATATTTTTCTTAGCATTAACATAAAAATTATTATTTTGTAAAAATACTTGAAAGCATTTTTCTATTGGCAAAAAAAAAAAAAAAATGGCAAGGCCAAAAACAGAGCTAAGTTTATGTAACATCTTTTGAATAAACAAAACATTATTAAATATTTTAAATATAGATCCAATTTGTATATAATTTTAACAGATATATTCACATATTTATTAATTTAATACAATTTGATTTGGTTAAAAAAATCTCTACAATATTTAGAGAGAAGTCCTATAATTGGGTGGATATTCACATTTAAAGCTGTCCACTTTCATAGCTTTTGTGCTATTTGTATTTTTTATATTTTCTCTTCCTGTGGTAGAGTTGCCCAATGAGTAAAAGGCCTGTTTTTATTTTCTTTCATTTGGAACCTAGACTAAATCTATCTGAGAAAACCCTACAAGTCTTGCAGCCACTTATATTATTACCAAACACTAGGCAAAATCAAATTGTGAATGATAATGAAAGTAATATCCATTGCAACACCAAGTAATACAATTAGACTCAAAAGGACAGTGTTACAACTATCTATAAAAAAAGTATTCTCTTCTCTTACACGAAAATCTATTTTTCAAAATCATGTCTTATTTTAGTTTGCATCATTTTTAAATGACGAATTCCTTGCAATTTTTGTTGTCTTGGAGTTGATAATTGTTTTTCCCATTGATAGAGAAGGCATCTAAGTTCATCTTATTTTGAAAACCATCCAGGGCTATTATTTGAACATACAATGAGGTTCTGAATACCTGCCCACAGACTAAGGCTTTCACACTGAACTTTGTGACCACGCTGCTTGCACGTTACTGCTCTTGCATTGCTTGCTTTGCCTGAGCCAAAGGCAGCTGGCCAGGTGAGCACTGAAAATTCTGCCCCAAAGGGACACTATATTTGGTAGCTGGCTAGTAAACCCACTTCGCTTCTTTTGAAGTGTTTGAACAGCAGTTACTACAATAGAATTTAATATTGGGATTGTTAAATCCTAGAACAGTAGAACAAGCAAATGCTAAAAGATACAGAAAGCAGAAGGTCAGATGTAAGGAAAGCAGTAGAGAAGGGGCAATACTGCAGTATTCTCTTAGTTTTCCTAATTAACGCTTTGGATTCCAAGTACATTTTGCATTTCAATACCAGTGTTAAATAGAAAATTCCATTAATCCATCATTTTGTCGTCACCACCTTCATTATCATAACCACCCACACTTGACTTTAAAGGATACTGAAGAGGAAAATAAAGCAGAGCTTTCTTCTGTCACCATATCATATAAGAGGTATCTAACTTGATCTCTATTTACCATTTACCTCATTCTATTGCCCCTGCCAACCAATTGCCTTATTACCTAATTTTGGAATCTTGATTATTCCTGCCTAAGGGTTGTTGAATATATTCTTCTCTTTGTCTTAAAATTTTCTCTTTCAAGTTTTATTTACACTTCCTCTAATACCTTGTCCAACTTGCCGGTGCCCCCATAAGGTCTCTTTCTTATTTACACTACTTGGACTTATTCTGAAATTCTCAATGTTTATACATTTTATATCTATTATCTTTTTCTTGCATACATATTTATTTCATTAAGATCTCTTCTCTTGAAACTGTTAACAGAGGCATGATTTCTCCTCCTCTGGTATTCTACTCAGGTCCAGTACAATGATATGCTCACTTACTAAGCAAGTACTTCATAAATAAATAGAATCAACACTTGATCAAAGGATAGAAGAAATACATTAGTGAAAACTAAAGCCAATCTCCATATAATACTGTCTGTGTGTTTATGTATGTACACACACATAATATGGTTTCATTAAGTATTAGGAGACATACTTTCAGTGACGTAACTTCTCTGAGATGTTGTATGTGTTTTCCACATTTACCCCTTGCAGAGCAGGCAAGAAGAAATAGTACATGGATTTGATCTGGAGTCTTTTAGCTTTGCTCAGATGTGGAATCTGGATTAAGATCTGGAAGTACTGGCCACGTGTACAGTTTTCGACTGTAGACTATGATATGTGTTTGGATCCCAAGACTGCATTCAGGACTACAGAAATGGAATCACAGTTACACTGCCAGGGGATTAATTTCATTTCTCTTAGCTGTCTCTTCCAATATATCATTTCTTTCAACTTTGTCCTTTCATATATGGTCCTCGAAACCTTTTTCATCACTATCATGTTGTTCCAGGACTAAAATCCAAATAGAGAATGGAATAGTTGTCATTCTTGGTGTATCCTTCTATCATATATTAAAATGTCATTTAGAATTTCCCTCCCAAATATTCTGCCTGGAATAATCCCAATAGAGTAATTTTTCTTCATAGGTTCTTATGAAAGGTCTGTAATATTGCTCTGATTTTCCTCCATATCTTTTTCAGTTTCTTTAGACTGACTTTAGGATTTTGAGTCTATTGCTTACACACATATTACTGGCATACAGAGACATCTATGAGATGCAATTAAATTTATATAATTTTCTTTTTAAAATTGTTCCACTCCTGAAGTTTTTTGTTTTTGTTTTTGTTTTAAGTACTGCTGTAACAGCTCACATATATCATTTTGTTCAACTTAAAATTGTGGGGCTAATTTAATTTTTTCAGTAAGTTCTTTTAACTTTTATATTAGCACTTTGTTTATTTAAAAGTGACCTGAATCATTGGTGCAACTTGATTTCTAATCTTTGTTCATGCATTTTTGTTCTCATTATTTGTGACTTGTACCACACAGAAAGAAATCAATTCTTACTTAAGTTTTATATCTGCATGCATTAGCTGCTTGAGTCTATGGCTGATAAAATCCATTATGTTCCTGAACAGTTACATAAAAAATGAGAGAGGTGGTTTTGGGAAAGTGGAAAAAAAAAAAGAGTTTTAATTTAAATGTTGAAAGAGAAAATTGCCTGCTTAAAGAAAATCTGTGATGGATCCTTTAAAAAGTTAATTAACAAATATCTCCGTTTGCAAGTTGATAATTTTCAAACCAAATTTTCATAATCTGAGGAAAACTTCTCATACAGCTATCACTTATATTATTTTACAAATAAAATTCAAGGCACTTTTTCTAGGCACAATTCTACCTGTTTTCTTTGTTTATTTGGCTAAAACAATATAAGAAGAGAAACAAATCATTACAACTTATACCAATACCTCCCCATGGGACTGTTATTTCTATTTTACGAGTTTTCAGAGAAATCTCACTTTGCAATTAATTTAAGAAACAGTGTAGGCAGTTATGACTAATACAATTGTCTATTATTGCTCAACTCGTGTTAGGTGCATGGTTTCCTGCAAATATTTGTTAAGGAAAAGCACTATAAATGAGGCACTCACTGTAGATTTCTTGCTACTATTTGTCCTTTATTTTTATTCTATGTCTCAGAAATTTCTGCCTAAATGTAAGAGAAACAAAAACAGCATTTACAGTATTATTTAAATAAACATGTAGTATTATTGTTAGGTGTCTTCAAGTCGGTTTTGACCAATAGAGACCCTATGTACAAAGAACGAAACACTGCCGGGTCCTCTGCCATACTCACAATCGTTGTCACGCTTGAGCCCATTGTTGCAGCCACTGTGCCAATTCATCTCACTGAGGGTCTTTCTCTATTTCACTGACCCTCTACTTTAACAAGTATGATGTCCTTCTCCAAGGATGGGTCCCTCCTGATAACACGTTCAAAGTAAGTGAGACGAAGTCTTGCCATCCTTGCTTCTAAGGAGCATTCTGGCTGTACTTCTTCTAAGACAGATTTGTTCCTTTTTACGGCAGTCCACATTTTCAATATTCTTCTCCAGCACAATAATTCAAAAGCATCAGTTCTTCTTCAGTCTTCCTTATTCATTGTCCAGCTTTCATATGCATATGAGGAGATTGAAAACACCATTGCTTGGGTCAGGTTTACCTTAGTCCTTAAAGAGATAGCTTTGCTTTTTAACACTTTAAAGAGATCTTTTGCAGCAGATTTGCCTAATGCACTGTGTCGTTTAATTTCGTGACTGCTGCTTCCATAGGTACTGATTGTGGATCCAAGAAAAATGAAATCCTTGACAACTTCAATCTTTTCTCCATTTATCATGATGTTGCTTATTGGTCCGGTTGTGAGGATTTTGTTTTCTTTGTGTTGAGATGCAATCCATACTGAAGACTGTAGCCTTTGATCTTCATCAATAAGTGCTTCAAGTCCTTTTCACTTTCAGCAAGCAAGGTTGTGTCATCTGCACAGCGCAGGTTATTCGTAAGTCTTACTCCAATCCTGATGCCATATTCTTCTTCATATAGTCCAGCTTCTCAGATTATTTGCTCAGCATACAGATTGAATAAGTGTAGTGAAAGGATACATACCTGACGCACACCATTCTTGACTTTAAACCATGCAGTATGCCCTTGTTCTGTTCTAATGACTGTCTCTTGGTCTAAGTACAGGTTCCTCATGAGCACAATTAGGTGCTCTGGAATCCTATTCTTCACAATGTTATCCATAATTTTGTCATGATATATACACTTGAATGCCTTTGCATAGTCAATAAAACACAGGTAAACATCTTTCTGGTATTCTTTGCTTTCAGCCATGATCCATCTGATATCAGCAATGCTATCCCTTGTTCCAGGTCCTCTTATGAATCCAGCTTGAATTTCTGGCAGTTCCCTGTCATAGTATGGCTGGAACCACTTTTGAATGATCTTCAGCAAAATTTTATTTGCATGTGATGTTAATGATATTCTTCAATAATTTCTGCACTCTGTTGGATCATTTTCTTTGGAATGGGTAAAAATATGGATCACTTCCAGTCAGTTGGCCAGGTAGCTCTCTTCCATACTTCTTGGCATAAACAAGTGAACGCTTCCAGTGCTGCATCTATTTGTTGAAACATCTCAATTGGTGTTCCATCAATTCCTGGAGCCTTGTTTTTCACCAATGCTTTCAGTGCAGCTTGGACCTCTTCCTTAAGTACCGTTGGTTCTTGATCATGTGCTGCATCCTAGAATGGCTGAACATCGACCACACTTTTTGGTACAGAGATTCTGTGTGTCTTCCATCTTCTTTTGATGCTTCCAGTGTCATTTAACATTTTCCCTGTAGAATCCTTCAATATTGCAACTTGAGGCTTGAATTTTTTCTTCAGTTCTTCCATCTTGACAAATGCCCAGCATGTTTTGCCATTTTTGTTTTCTATCACCAGCTCTTTTCACATTTCATTATAATACTTTTCTTTGTCTTCTCGAGTTTGAAATCTTTTGTTCAGCTCTTTTACTTCATCATTTCTTCCTTTCACTTTAACTACTTGACGTTCAAGAGCAAGTTTCAGAGGCTCTTCTGACATCCATTTTAGTGTTTTCTTTCTTTCCTGTCTTTTTAATGATCTCTTGCTTTCTTCATGTATGATGTCCTTGATGTCATTCCACAACTCATCTGGTCTTCAGCCATTAGTGTTCAATGTGTCAAATCTAATCTTGACATGGTCTCTAAATTTAGGTGGGACATATTCAAGGTTGTACTTTGACTTTCCTGGACTTGTTCTAATTTTCTTCAACTTCAACTTGAAAATTGTATATGAGCAATTGATGGTCTTTTCTGCAGTCAGCCCTTGGCCTTGTTCTGACTGATGATATTGTGCTTTTCCATTCTCTTTTTTCACAGATGTAGCTGATTTGATTCCTGTGTATTCCATTTGGTGAGGGCCACATGTATAGTCATTATTTATGTTGTTGAAAAAAGGTATTTGCAATGAATAAATACTATCTTTATCAAACACTTTTGAGAATCTTATCTTATGCATCCTTCAGGCCATAGATGACATAGGCACAGTCCTGTCTTCAAGAAACAATCAATTTTGTGAGAAGGTGTATGGTCATAAAATTTTAAATAAGGGTACTAAAGATAAATTATAATACACACAATTCCAAAAGAGTATTACAGAATATAAAAATTATCTCTGGAAATCTCTTAAGGCATTAAAGATAATTATATACAATGATGGTTGTATTGAAATGGAAACAATTTTTAAGATCAATGTTTCTTTAAGACATTGCCAAAATTATTTTTTACCTACTTTTATTTAACATGTGTTTGTACAATATTTCTTGTACAGAAAAAGTTTATAATTTTTATATACATAGTTTGACATTAAAACTGCCAATGTAAGTCTTCAAACATACTGTCTAAGTGTTGAATAATTCCTCTTTCATTTTACTACCTGGCAAGGGGAAAGGCACATACTAAGCTGAACAGTGAAAACATAAACTAATCAGGAAATTTACTTAACCTCTCTGAGGCTTAGTTTGCCCATGTATTAAACTGAGATAGTAATAGTACCCACTTCATAGAGTCATTGTGAAGAATAAATGAGATAATTTATTCAAAACAGTACATTGAAAACGAACAGTAGTGTTAACTATTATACTATTACACCATAAAGCATGACAGGATCATCTGAATGGTTATATGGGGGTTATTTGTAGAAACACAGTCATTCATAATGACTTTTTCACAGATAAATCTTAGATACTTAGCTATTAATTATCTCTTTCAAAAATGTCCTAGCTCTGGTGGCTCAGTGGTTAAATTCTCAGCTGCTAACCAAAAGGTCAGCAGTTCAAACCCACCAGCCACTCCACAGGAGAAATATGTGACCTTCTGCTTCTGTAAAGATTACAGCAGTTCTACTCTGTCCTATAGGGTGGCTATGAGTCAGAATCAACTCGATGGCAAAGGGTTTTTTTTTGGTTTAGCGTGGCAACATATAATGTATGTAAGGAGACTATATCTATATGCATCATGGTATCCTAACCAAAATGCAAAAATTTATCAGCACAAACATTTGTTTTCCTCATCAATAAAATTTCACTGGTCAATCTCATGCTATTGATAATGATGTTTCTGAGAGCAATAGAAGTCAAGGGGGCCAGTACCATAATTTCTATTTTCAAACATTAAATAGAATTAATAACTTGATTTGTATAAGAAACAAAATAATTTTCACACTTTGCCATGTAGACCAATATAAATTGTTCTATGATGGCACCATACTGTAGTCCTGAAAATACCTCTGGGAATAGAGGAAATTTATTATGATATTCTGATGCAAAGAAAATGATAGGATTGTCCCGAGAATATGACAATTCACAGGTGAAAAAAACTTGAATCTGTCATGTAAGTTCTGCTAGGTCATCATTTTGAAGCCTTGGCTATAGAAAGCCACAGGTTGACAATATAGTCTGTAAATAAAAAGTTAAATCGGCTGCAAAAATAGTTCCAAGTGCTCACGATTATGAAAAAAAATTAATGGCACATTTGGCATCTAAAATACTGTAAATTATCCCAGTTTTACAAATTTGTCAACCACCAATACTTTTAATACTAAAAGTTACACATGAATTGGCTGATACTTTAGGGCTTCAAATAAATATGATTTTTTTAAATAAAAATATTCTCTAAGGCTATGATTCTCAAATTTTGATAAATACTAGAAACAACTAAAGAACTTGTTTAAAATGCTGATTTTCTGTACCACCTCAACTCTCCTGTAATTCATATCCAATAGGTCTGAGGTGAGGTTTGTGGAACTCTGCATTTTTAACAAGAAAACTCATCAGTTGTGATGCTGGAAGTGAACCATATAATGCTGCTGTAAGCCTATTATTCCACATTATAACTCTGTTTTGGGTGCCAGAAAACAAGCAGCCGAAGTAGTATGAGTAAAGATATACATGTGATTTTTATAATAGTAAATTCACCTGAAATTGGAGCACTTGGCACAAAATATCTCTCCATCAAGACAACAAGCCCCTATGTCTCAGCAAAACAAAGTACTATGCTCTCAGGGATATAAACCTGCTCTGAAAATCATAGGTGATGGGGGCATGAGCTGAGGATTACTGCAGTCAGTAGCAAACAACCACCATCGTCTCAGAGGTTTAAAACTACAAAGATTTATTTCTTGTTCATGCTTTACTTCTGTCCCAGGACCTTTGCTTATTGCAATCACTCAGGAATTCTGGATGATAGAGTGGACATCATTGTACATGATGTAGACTTCCAAATCAGAGGAAAAAGAAGCCTCTAAGAGTTCTTGCTCCAGTAAGTAAATACCAGCTTCTGGCTTCAGCCAGTGACATCACTCAGGGGGACGGGTGTAGACCGCACGGGATGACACTGTCAGAGGGGATGACACCAACATGACTGTCTGTAAAATTTTTGTGCAGTGTTTCAGCAGAAATTTATTTATTTATTTCAATGAATTATCCTTGTAGCTAGTTTTAACAACAAAAGCATTTTTTGTAAGCTTAGCTTGTTGTTTTTGGGTGCCGTCGAGTTGGTTCTGATTCATAGCAACCTTATGCATGACAAAATGAAACACTGCCTGGTCCTGCACCATCCTCACAACGCTGATATGCTTGAGCCCGTGGTTGCAGCCACTGTGTCAATCCATTTCATTGAAGGTCTTCCTCATTTTCTCTGATCCTTACTTTACCAAGCATGATATCCTTCTCCAGGGACTGGTCCCTCCTGATAACATGTCCAAAGTACATGAGATGAAGTCTCGCCATCCTCACTTCTAAGGAGCATTCTGGCTGTACTTCTTCCAAGACAGATTCATTCATTTTTCTGGTAGTCCATGGTATATTCAACATTGTTCACCAACACCATAATTCAAGTACATCAATTCATCTTCAGTCTTCGTTATTCAGCTTACATGTATCAATATACCTACAAGGCTAAAACTCTATGCTAATTTATTTTTTGAACCTTCTAATGCATTCTGATCAGAACAGTCATTATTACCCAATTACAATGACGCTTGGAATCACATGGTTTCATTTGCGTGGACTACAAGCATGAAATGTTTTTGTTGCTGCCGATGTTTTTGTAGTCTCTGATTTTGTCTAATTTTCTGGTGTTTTAGCTACAATACTGTGGTAATTAGTATTTGTGAACATATTTCAATAACTTTTTTGGGAATGAAGTAGTAATTAAAGGAAAAGAGGGAGAGATACACAGGAACTATGATTTACGAGTAACATTAGTACAAAACAAAAATCACTAAGGATTCTGTATGGTCTGGTATGGGAGGAGGTCCATGGGGGATTGAGTGACACCATGAGTTACTGCACTGGGTGACACCAACCCTAGTGATGCCACTGGCTTCAACAATTAAATGCTTATGACTTATTGGTCAAAACTAGGCAGCTACCTATTTCCAGACCCAAGAGACAGTGCAATCCTAGTATGAGCCTGGAAGGGGTGAGAGGTACTGGGAATATTTGGCTCACAACACAAGTAACAAGTTTTCTTTTAAGAACTGCTTCTGAAGCCTGATAACTGAACAACATTAGTGACCCGGTATGCTATTGGCTAAGGACACTTTGTGACTCAGGAAAAACTACATGTGAAAAATGCTCATTAGCTGATTAGACATCAACACTATGTCAACTCTAAACAGGTGGTAGAAAATGTAAAATCTGCTGAAACAGAGGGAAGAAATTTTAATTCTTGAAAGGTGTTCTGCATAGTGTCAAGACAAAGAAATCTGTCCTTTTAAATATTTTTTTTTTACTAGACAATGATTCCTTTTTCTGACCAGTGCAGCTTCACTAGTTTTTCTATAAACAAAATTCAGCATCTCAAACTGCTTTTTGATTAGTTTAATTAGAACTTCTGCTTCATTGTCACTGAACAAGAGAAACTTAGGGAGTGGGAAGAGGTCAAAAATTTGTCATACCACTCAGGTATCCAAAAAAGAATCATATAAAATTTGTTCAGATACTGAAAGAGAATTAATTTTTGAAACCATAGCATCTTACCCATGCAATACCTCTTTCCCCCAAATTTTAATGGACACTCCACTTAAAATTCTGTACCTCTTTTTGTCTTTTGGAGCAACACTTTTCTCCTCTTTATCCTTTTAAAAAATTCTATTAATTTTATAATTTTGTTTGATTTTAGTATGTCTATCAAGACATTACTTTTAAACTATACAAGGAAAAGTCAGTATAGCAATTACTTACATTATGAATGTATATAACTAAATCTATTCAGTTTTTAAAAAGAAACCAATGTCAGTAGGTAAATATCAAATAGAGCTTTCATGTTCAAAAAATGAAAAGTGTTCACATAGTGCTATCAAAATGAAAATTGAAAAATATTTGTCTAATTTAAAGAGAGGGTTCAGTTTCTATTTTCTAAGAATTCACAAGTCTAAAGTAAGAAATATATACAGAAAGTGATTTTAAAAGGCCATTTGTTTCAATAACCTTTTTCATTGCTTTTTGTTTAGTTGCATAACATTATTTGGCCTCAATTACTTAAGGGCAAGCTAAAAAAGTAAAAGTTTGAATAAGATATAATGTTAATAACTACAAGTTTGAAGAGATTACTGCTGAATTGGAAATTACACCAGAGGGCTAATGAACAACTTGGGGTTATGATTTTCTTCATGCTGATCAAGGCCTAATGTAAATTCAATGTGATACTGAAAATAAATTCAGTTTCTTGTGGACTGGTTAATGAATTAAAATTATAATTTAATCCTCATAGACACTAAGTAGAACAAAATATATAGAGACGCTAGTCACAATCCATATACCACATCACATTTTCTACCATTTCTCTTTTGAATGAATAAATCAGAATTTATGAACCTATTGCCTTTTTTTTTTTTGTAAATTAGCTAATAGGTTAGGTGAGACAGCTTTATCAAATAAAATACAAAGATAATTATCAAGGAGTGTATTTCTGTAAAAGGAGACACATTCAACATTATTTATTAACATAAAATTCCAGATTTATAAAAGAAAATAATAGTAATATTTATAGAAAGTGTGCTCCTAAATTTACAAGGAAAAAAAATTAACACCCCGATATAAAAGTAACCTTATAGCATCATATTTAATTTTATTGATTATCATTTGATTTGGCTGAATTGGTCGTCATTCCCCTCCTGTCTTTCTACTTTATGGTCAGCTCTTCATGAGCTACTTTTAGGTCATAGAAATGGCCTTTCCCAATGGGAGAGAACATTGATTTGAAAATCTTAAAATCATTTCTGGAATCCCTAAATCACAGTAAGTCTTTATGTTGTATTTAGTCTTATAAATTAAATCAATGTCCTACATCCAGTGATATAATATATATTGATAATTTTAAAATATAGAATAAATAACAGCCCCACCATTCATCACCACATTTGTTGTACTGTGGTGGCTTTCATGTTGCTGTGATGATAGAAGATACACCACCAGTACTTCAAATACCAGCAGTGTCACCCATGGTGGACAGGTTTCAGTGGACCTTCCAGACTGAGACAGACAAGGATGAAGGACCTAGCAGTCTACATCTGAAAAAATTGTTCAGTGAAAACCTTCTGAATAGCAGTGGAACATTGTCTGATATAGTGCCAGAAGACGAGCCCCTCAGGTTGGAAGGCACTTAAATACGACTGGGGAAGAGCTGCCTCCTCAAAGTAGAGTTAACCTTTATGATGTGAATGCAGTAAAACTTTCAGTGTCTTCATTGGCTGATGTGGCATGACTCAAAATGAGAAGAAGTAGTTGAAAACATCCATTAATAATTGAAACATGGAACGTACAAAGTGTGAATCAAGGAAAATTGGAAGTCATCAAAAATGAAATGAAACACATAAAGATCAATATCCTAGGCATTTGTGAGCTGAAATGGACTGGTATTGTCCATTTTGAATTCGACACTCATATGATCTACTAGGTCATGAATGACAAATTGAAGAAGAACAGCATTAAATTTATGGTCAAAAAGAACATTTCAAGATCTATTCTGAAGTACAAGGTTGTCAGTGATAGGATAATATCCATACACCTAAAAGGAAGACCATTTAATACTACTATTATTCAAATTTACACACCAATTACTAAGGCCAAAGATGAATAAATTGAAGATTTTTACAAACTTCTGCAGTCCAAAATTGATCAAACATGCAATCAACATGCATTGATAATTACTGGTGATTGGAATGCAAAAGTTGGAAGCAAAGATGTAAGATCAGTATTTGGAAAATATGGCCTTAGTGATCAAAATGATGCTGGAGATTGCATGACAGAATTTTGCAAGACCAATGACTTCTTCATTGCAAATACTTTTTTTCAACAACATAAATGGTGCCTATACACATGGACCTCTCCAGATGGAATACACAGGAATCAAATCAACTAAATCTGGGGAAAGAGACAATGGAGAAGCTTGATTTCATCAGTCAGAACAAGGCCAGGGGCCAACTGCAGAACAGACCATCAACTGCTCATATGAAAGTTCAAGTTGAAGCTGAAGAAAATTAGAGCAAGTCCAGGAGATCCAAGGTATGATCTTGAGTATATCCCAACTGAATTTAGAGACTGTCTCAGGAATAGATTATTGTATTAAACACTAATGATCAAAGACCAGACGAGTTGTAGAATAACATCAAGGACATCATATGTGTAGAAAGACAGGAAAGAAAGAAAAGACCAAAATGGATGTCAGAGGAGACTCTGAAACTTGCTCTTGAACATGGAGTAGCTAAAGTGAGCAGAAGAAATAATGAAAAAGAAAATAAAAGAACTGAACAGAAGCTTTCAAAAGGTAGCTCAAAAAGACAAAATGTTATAATGAAATGTGCAAAGACCTGGAGTTAGAAAAGCAAAAGGGAAGAACATGCTTGGCATTCGTTAAGCTAAAAGAACTGAAGAAAAAATTCCAGACTTGAGTTGCAATATTGAAGGATTCTATGGGCAAAATATTGAACAACGCAGGAAGCATTAAAAGATGATGGAAGGAATACAAACAGTCATTGTACCAAAAAGAATTGGTCGACATTCATCCATTTCAGGAAGTAGCACATGATCAAGAACCTATGGTACTGAAGGAAGTTCAAGCTGCTTTGAAGGCGTTAGCAAAAAACCAGGCCACTGGAATTGATGGAATACCAATTGAGATGTTTCGACAAATGGATGCAGGCTGGAGGCGGTCACTTGTCTATGCCAAGAAATTTGGAAGACAGCTAGCTGGCCAACCGACTGGAAGAGGTCCATATTTGTGCCCATTATAAAGAAAGGTGATCCAATAGAATGTGGAAATTATCAAACATATCATTAATATTACACACAAATAAAATTTTGCTGAAGATAATTCAAAAACAGTTGCAGCAGTATGTCAATGGGGAACTGCCAGAAATTCAAGCCAGATTCAGAAGAGGACGTGGAATGACAGATATCATTGCTGATATCAGACAGATCCTGGCTGAAAGCAGAGAATACCAGAAAGATGTTTACCTTTGTTTTATTGACTATGAAAAGGCATTTGACTGCATGGATCATAACAAATTATGGATAACATTGAGAAGAATGGAATTTCAGAACACTTAATTATGCTCATGAGGGACCTATACATATAGGCAGTCATTCCAACAGAACAAGGGGATACTGCATGGTTTAAAGTCACGAAAGTTGTGTGTCAGTGTTGTATCATTTCACTATACTTATACAATCTATATGCTGAGACATTAATTCGAGAAGCTGGACTATATGAAGAACGTGACATCAGGATTAGAGGAAGACTCATTAACAACCTGCGATATGCAGATGACACAACCGCGCTTGCTGAAAGTGAAGAGGACTTGAAACACTTACTGATGACGATCAAAGACTACAGTCTTCAGTATGGATTGCACCTCAACATAAAGAAAACAAAAATCCCCACAACTGGACCAATAAGCAACATCACGATAAATGGAGAAAAGATTGAAGTTGTAACAATTTCATTTTACTTGGATCCACAATAAACACCCACGAAAACAACGGTCAAGAAATCAAACAACATACTGCATTGGGCAAATCTGCTGCAAAAGACCTCTTTAAAGTGTTAAAAAACAAAGATGTCACTTTGAGTACTAAGGTGTGCCTGACCCAAGTGATGGTATTTTTAATCGCTTAATATGCATGTGAAAGCTGGACAATGAGTAAGGAAGACCCAAGAAGAACTGACACCTTTGAATCATGGTATTGGTGAAGAATGTTGAATATACCATGGACTGCAAAAAGAACGAACAAATCTATCTTGGAAGAAGTACAGCCAGAATGCTCCTTGGAAGGGAGGATGGCAAGACTTGGTCTCGCATACTTTCGACATGTTATCGGGAGGGACCAGCCCCTGGATATCTTAAGACATCGTGTTTGGTAAAGTACAGAGTCAGCGCAAAAGAGGAAAACCCTCAGTGAGATGGACTGACACAGTGGCCGCAACAATGACCTCAAGCATAAGAAGGATTGTGAGAACGGTGCAGGACTGGGCAGTGTTCCGTTCTGTAGTACATAGGGTCACTATGAGTCAAAACAGACTTGACAGCACCTAACAACAACAAATAATACCCAACTACTGTACATGTCCACCAACATCCCAGTTACAACAATATTTCTCTACTTGAAAGCAGCAGAAAACTTGTAATTCCAAAATAGTGAGAATTAGTGTGCCCCCTAAAGAGCAAAACAGCTAAGAATGGAGATCCAATGTTAGGTTACAAATCTTCTTTAGCTGATAGACTATTCTGAAAGGAAAAACTATAGATGAGAGTCTGAAGAGTTGAAAAGAGTTCTTGGCAGCCTCATCTGGCTACAGCTAAAAAAAAAAAAAAAACTGGACTTCATGTTCTGTTAGGAAGGAGAGGTCCTGGCAAAAAACCGAAGCTTTTGGTTGGTAGTTCAAAAGCACTACTTCATAAAAGAAAATTTGAGTTGGAAAAGGCACAGTAGACAACAAAATTACGTTTTTAAGTGCTTTGAAAATGCAGCTTTCAATCTGTAATTCTATACTCAGTAATAATTTTCTGGAAAATAAAGGCAATATATTTTTAAATATAAGATTGTTATTATTAATAATTAGTGAAAACATTCTAAGGAAATAAAAAAGGGAATTATTCAAACAAAAGGAAGCAAGAAAGAATGAAGAGCAATGGAAAGATTAAATATGTTTCAATCCAAATTATATAGATTTGTGTACAATAATAATAATCATGTTTTGAGTGATTAAATATATATTAAGATCAGGTCATCTCTACTTCATGATGACTACTGACTCACTAGCGTGGCTCAGACACCTGGGGATAGCTGGGATACTTCGAGTGTTCAAGTACTATCATATGTTTGGGACCTCAGTCCTGGTGTCATCTGGGCATTTTAATTCTCCACATCCTGGCAGGAGCTGGGCTATCCAATATGGCTCTTTCACTCACCCGATCAATGGAGCATAGAAGCTAATGAAGGAACATTTCTCATGTCCAGGACTTGGACAGGCAATTCTGAGGTACATTCTCCACACCTACTTGTTGGGTTCCAAGGGATCAAACTCCAGGTGCCTAGAGTGGTAAACAGCTTGATTATGCAAATCTGGCTTTTCTCCTTCTGTCTCCAATTTCTTCAGCCTTTCACTCCTGTTCTATGGTGTATCTAACTAAATAAACTACCTTCATCCAAGTCTTTGTCTCAGGATCTGCTTTCTTTTTAGAATCTGTGGAAAGACAGTCTGATATAGTTTCAGGAAATTGGATCTGTAATTATAAACCATCCACAAAGAAAACTTGAGGCCAGATGGCTTCTTAAGTGAATCCTACTAATCTTATACAAACTCTTCCTGGAAAAAGGAAAAGAAGAAAAACTTCCAAGTTCATTACATAAGGCTATTATAATTGACACGAAAACCCAACAAGGATAAGAAAGGAAAAACTGAGGCCAATTTCTCTCACGAATATAAGCACAAAAAATCTTCAACAAAAATTTAGGAAACTAAATCTAGTAATACATTAAAAAGCACAATACATCACAATCCATTTGGGTTTATTCCAGGAATATAAATGTAGTTAAACATTTGAAAAATCCATCTATATCATTTACCATTTCAACAGAATAAAGAAGAATTATGCAATGAAAACAATAAATGCGAAAAAAAGCATTTGAAAGAATCCAACATATTTTGATGATAAAAATGCTTCGCCTGCTAGCAATAGAACAAAAATTCCATAAGCTTATAAAAATATCACATTAGAAAGTTCTGAAAGCCTAGATCACAAAGATGAAATGTGAAAAACATTCCCCCTAAATTTGGGAATGAGACAAGAGTGACTGCTCTCCTCAAAACAGAACCAATAAAAATGGAGAAAATTAAAACAATGTGTCAACTGATAGAAGGCAAGAAGAACACAGTATCACTTTTGTATTATCCCTGCCAACATGAATAACCTAACCTAATGTGAGGAAACATCAGACAAACACCAGCAGGGAGACTTTCTACAAAGTAAGTATCTTGTAATTTTCAAAGGTGTCTTGGTCAAAGGAGTCAAGGGAAGATTGAAAAATGGATTCAGAACAAAACAGATTAATTACCAAGACATAAAAACTAAATCCATTTTGTAGTTTTTGAACTGTATTATTTTGTTATTAAAGGCATTATTGGGACTTTTGGTGAACCCTGAATGCAGTGCTAGTATTAGATGGCAGTAATGTAGCATTGTTAATTTCCTGATTTTGATGGGTGCAATGTGGTTGTACAGGAGAGTGTGTTTCTTTGATGGGGCTTCAGCTCTGCAATCTAGTCTCAAACAATTCGAGGATAAAATGTCATTTGTACTGCACATTCAACTTTTCTGTAAATTTGAAATTGTTTTTAAAAAATCCTAGAATTTATATGGAGACTCACAGTTTTAAGGTGACTTTACTTTTCTAGTCATTTAAATAACTTATTGATTACAAATTTGGCTTCTTTAAAAGGAATCAGCTTACACAGATGATCATTTATAGTGTTATAACTGGATCAAATCAATCAGTGTTTCAGAATTATCTCTTTTTCAGATATAAATAAAATAATA
>NW_004444078.1:5362873-5382117 GCF_000243295.1 Trichechus manatus latirostris
CTTTTCAATCTTTTACTTTATATTCTAAACATTTATTACATTTATGAAATCTATAAGTCTGCATTGGTGTAATAATATAATTTGGCATGATGCAAGAGAAAAACATAAAGAGAGCCTTAAATATGATGCTGTTTGTATTTAAGAAACTGCTCCTGAAGATATATGTTTATTTAAAATGAGTATGTTTGTGGGTTTTAAGGTACTTTGATTATGTTTACTTATTCCTTCCTTGAATGTAGATTATTTATTTATTTTGCATTTTTTTATTGCAAAAATTGAAGGAAAAATGGGTGGATTGCACTGTGTATTACTAAAATACTTTTGTTTTTCCAATAAGAAAAAGTATTGAAATTTATTATACTTTACCAGACCATTAATTATTCACAAAAAATCTACTGAAGAATGATACTTCCCCAGATGGTATTCTGGCTAAGTATTTCTTTTATGAAAAATAACAATTTTGCCTGATCAATAGAATTGCGTATATACTCTGGGAAATGAAAGCTGACTACTCCTGCAGTAATAATGCTATTAAAATTAAGAAACTTAGACAACTGAACTTTGAATGAACAGTATAATCAGTGTTGTCACAGTTATAATTACTTCCATAAAACATCATTTCTCCTTCTAATATACATTTTGTGTGAATGACATGACTTATGATTATCATGAAATTGTTGTGATCATCTTAATAAACATTGCATAAATTTCTCATTTAAAGTAGGAATGAATTGCCATTGATTCATTAAGGATGTGTTTATTAAATGCTTACCATTTTCCAGACATTGTGCACACGGAATTTTGGGGTAAGATAATGATGCTGTTAAAATAATCATATAGAAATGTAAGTGTCTTCTTAAGATCCTAAAAGTAAAATCTATCATATCCTCTTCAAAAAATCTGAAACTAAGAGTAATTTTAATTTTTTAACTTAAAACGATCACATATCTTTTGAGTGTCTACTCTCTACAGTTCTTCACTACTACAAGAGCTATAAAGATAAACCAAGTGTGTTATGAGACTCATAGAGGATAATAAAATCAGAAAGACAAAATACTATCAACACTATTTGCAGGTGATGATTTTCATGAGAGTGGTGCAAGCTAATTGACATAACTTCAGAAAAGGAAGAGACCATAAAGGAGATATACAGCCTTGAATAAATTTCTGGGCCAGGTAAATAGTGTGACTTACTTGGGTAGTGTGTATCTAAATCAATGAGAGGAGAGTTACTGTTACTTTCTTCTTAGCCCACACTACGGACTTCGCTATAGTGTTTTATGTCAAAGTAATGCAACATTATATTGCTTGAAGTTTAGGGTTATCATAGTTATTCCACTAGACAGCCATTCTATGTCCATTTCACTATTATTTATTTTCTTAATTACTCTTGTAACAACTTCCCAACTTATACGTGATTATCTTCCAGGTCTGAAATTCCACTCCCAGATTTTTTTTTCTTTTGACATTATCATTTCTTAATAGAATATTTCTTTGATCTTGATGTTAATGCCAATTTTTTCTATATTTTGTTGCTGCTATTGAGAATATACTCAACCAAACATACACCAATTCAACAATTCCTATATGTACAATGTAGTGACATTGATTACATTCTTCTAGTTGCATAAGCATTTTCACCCTCCTTTTCTGAGTTGTTCCTCCCCCATTAACATAAACTCACTCTTAATGCCATTTTAATGTCATTCTATTTGCTAGATTTATTAAAGGTACACTACCTTTACTGTTCTATGTTTCTATTTTATTATTACAAGCTAAAATCCATTTTTATGATATATTTATAGTTAAAGTCATGTTATAATGAAAATATTGTGGCACAATCATTTTCGAAAGCAATATTTACCACAAAATCTCAGTAAAACTAAATCAGTTTATTATATCTAAATTGATTGGTACAGCAATGCTAGTTTAAGACCAAGAGGGGATTAAAAACAAGCCTGCAATAAATTAAATGAAAGAAATCATGTTTATATAAATAAGTTACTTTGTATTTTCAATCTGTGTAGAAAAATAAGAATGCTAGTGATAACCTGCTACAGCTGGAAAGGAGTACAATGTCTGATAGAGACTTGGTTTCCACTTAAAACAGGACATATTCTCTGATGAGGTTATTATTGATACAGAGGAAGACGTTTGTACAGTGTAAGCTGTGTTAGACATTAAAGAGACATTGCACAGAGTTAATCATATTCATTATCCACCATGTAAAAGAATAGGAATTACAAATTTTGGGTTTCACATAAAGTATAGAAAAAACAATGTTTAAGTTTTATTTAAAATGCTTACTTAATAAACAAAAAATGCCTATATCATTATTGATCATTAATGGTTAAGTTTATGTACTTTAAAATATTATGAAGATCACCTCTATTTTACTCTCTGATCAAACTTAGTATGTTACATGATTACTTGCAATAATAATTTATTATCTTTCCATAATGCAATGTTTTTTATTGGACAACTCACTAAAGAAAGAACATTGTTTGGTATGTTTTCATTGTTAAAAAAAAAAAAACCTTACATTAAAAAATTTTCTTTTTTTAATATAAGAGTTCTAAAAAAACAATATAACCAGAGTTAGTGCACTTGACCCCTTATTCAGTTTTTAATCCAACAACAGTATTGTAATTAAAAATGATAGGTGTTTAAATGTTGTTTATGACAAACTATTTCTTAGTTCTTTAATATTGGCATGTGTCTATATTCTTAACCTTATTAAATTTCTGACTTGATTGGTCAAGCAAATAAGAAAAAAATGGAAAAGCTGATTTATGCTTTTTTAATATAGACTAGCTGTCATTATTTAGATAGAAGGGTGAATTTTCATTAATATTAACGGCTTAGCAAACAGGCATCCCAACATATTTGTGACTAAAGTATTTATTGACTCCCTATCATAGCCAGAGGCTGTGTTAGACTCCAAACTCCTGGAGGCTGTTATATATGTATTCCTGGCTCCCAGTTCTGTTCCTAGCTCCTTGTAGAAACTAGGTATTTGTTGGTGAATTGATAGAAGTGATACAAAGATTAAGAGAGAGAGAAAGGTTTCAAAACTACCTGAACATTAAGAAATTTATATTCCAGTAGTAATTGAATTTAGCATTCGATAAGCTGGCTTCAAAATAAACGCGGTGCGCACAGGCAGGCTAGATTTATCAAATAAAATATTAATATTGGACCCACTTAAAGGGAACGAAAATACTGCCTAGAAAGAGAAAATACATGAGTGGCCCACTCCTGATTCAGAAAATTAATTAGAAATTAGTCACAAATACTAACCCAGAGGAAAAATGCAGTTTCCAAAGCCAAAATCAAATATGCCAGAACATTTCCTTGACTTCCAAAAAACTAAAGAAATTGACAACAGCAGGTCCTAGGGAAAGGCAACTGTCCTTTTGTCGTGGGTAAGCTAATCAGGTAATATAATGGAGATAAAAGGAAAAAAAGAACAATTAATTTGTCAGTCTTCTGAAGATGCTATTAAATGCTCAGAATTAAAATATCATTCATTTCAGTTGATTGAAACCTTTGGAAAACTGCAAAAAAACAAATTTTCTGAAAAATTACATTTGTTTTCTACCCTAAGACTTATAAGTATTAGCCAGTATCTATGACATCCTCATGCCATTAATTTAAGATCAAGATTGCCCGTAGGTCTAGAATGTCACCAAGAATCATGTTACTTTAAGCAAAATGTGTGTTATGGATTCAATTGTAACCTCCAAAAATATGTATATCAGTTTGGCTAGGCCATGATTCCCAGTATTGTGTGATTGTCCACCATTTGTCATCTGATGTGATTTTCCTATGGGTTGTAAATCTTACCTCTATGATACTAATAAGGTAGGAAAGGTGGTAGTTATGTTAATGAGGCAGGACTCAATCTGCAAGATTGGATTGTGTCTTGAGCCAATCTCTTTTGCGATATAAAAGAGAGAAGTGAACAGAGAGACAAGGGAACCTCACACCACCAAGAAAGCAGTGCCAAGAGCGGAGTGCATCGTTTGGACCCTAGGTTCCTGGGCAGAGAAGCTCTTCATCCAGGGGAAGACTGATAACAAGGATCTTCCTTCAGAGCCGACAGAGAAAGCATTTTCTTGGAGCTGACACCCTGAATTTGGACTTCTAGCCTACTAGACTGTGAGAGAATAAAGTTCCAACTGTTAAAGCCATCCACTTGAGGTATTTCTGTTACAGCAGCACTAGATGACTAAGACAGAATTTGGTACTGAAGGAGTGGGGTGCTGCTCTAACAGATAGCTAAAATGTGGAAGCAGTTTTGAAATTCCGACTGGATAAAGGACTCAGAAGGAAGTGAGGAGAACTGGCAGCAGCAGAGAACCCGCAGCAGCAGAACCAGGAGACCAGTGCCAGACAGTGCTGGAGCTGACCCATGAAGTGAGAAACCTGAGTGCCTTCGCACAGGAAGCTTCCTGGCGGAGTAGGGTGCCTCTGGGCACTTATTGGTAGAGCCAGGCTTGCCGACCCAGGGAGCAAGAAAGCCGAGTGCCTTCCAGCCAAAGTTTACTAGCGGAGTGGGGTGCCTTCAGGCACTTATCGGTGGAGCTACAGAGCTTTGAAACACTTGCCCTAGTAGAGCAGACACCGGCAGAGAGCCCCGAGGGAACAAGAGGCCAAGGAACCAGGAAGCAGAAGCTGAAGAGACAAAGAACACAGTAAGCTGAGCTGCCTCAGTCTCAAAGGGTATGGCCACGACCGCTGGGGTTTCAAAGTGTGGAGCCATGGCCTCTAGTGTTTCTAAGGGTGGAGCTGCCACTCAGATGGACTGGGAGAAAGGGGCTGCCTAAAGCTGAGGGAGCAGAATTGCTGTCCCAGTGGGCCTGGAAGGCAGAGCTGAAGCACAGGGCCAAGGGGTCTCCACTCAGATTCCAGAGAGTGTGGCCAATACCTAGAGTCTGGAGGGGAGGGCCATTGTGTAAATGGTCTCAGAGAACAGGATTATTTTCAAGTCTTGAGGGCTAATGTAATGTTTTCTGCTGACTTGCTTGGTGCAGGTTATCCCGTCTTTCCATCTAATTTCTCCCATTTATAATGGAAATATCTAGCTTGTGCCTGTTCCATCATTGTACTTTGGAAGCAGGTAACTTGTATTCTAGATTTCACAGATGAAGAAGAATTTCTGGATTTTGGACTTGAGAGCTGATTTCAGACTTTTGCTATGATATGATGGGGTGAATATGTTTTACATGTGATAAAGACATGAATTTTGGGGGGCCAAAGGGTGGAAAGTCATGGATTGAATTGTGTCCCCCAAAAATATGTGTATCAATTTGGCTAGGCCATGATTCCCAGTATTGTGTGATTGTCCACCATTTGTCATCTGATGTGATTTTCCTATGTGTTATAAATCCTGTCTCTATGATGTTAATGAGGTGGGATAGGCAGCAGTTATGTTAATGAGGCAGGACTCAATCTACAAGATTGGATTATGTCTTGAGCCAATCTCTTTTGAGATATAAAAGAGAGAAGTGAACAGAGAGATGGGGGATCTCATACCACCAAGAAAGTAGCACCAGGAGCAGAATTTATCCTTTGGACCCTAGGTTCCTGTGCAGAGAAGCTCCTAGTCCAAGAAAAGGTGGATGAAAAGGACCTTCCTCCAGAGCTGATAGAGAAAGGCTTTCCCTGGAGCTGACCCACCGAATTTGGACTTCTAGCCTACTAGACTGTGAGAGAATAAATCTCTGTTTGTTAAAGCCATTCACTTGTGATATTTCTGTTATAGCAGTGCTAGGTAACTAAGACAACATGTAAATAAATAGTACACCCCATGGCTTCCATTAAATCATCCTTTTATTATTTTCATCAGTCTTTCACCTTTTTATCTCAAAACTCTATTCCTCTGTAGGCATTTATTCCTGTAACCATTCCTTAATGAATTTGCCATTTCTACTACTATTTATCCCTACTTGATCTATGTATTCT
This sequence comes from Trichechus manatus latirostris, assembly GCF_000243295.1. Lineage (NCBI taxonomy): Eukaryota > Metazoa > Chordata > Mammalia > Sirenia > Trichechidae > Trichechus > Trichechus manatus. The sequence goes on from NW_004444078.1 coordinate 5,368,841, forward strand.
GTATCTTTGATTGCCAATAAACTAATGACCTTTACTTATTTATTCAATAATTAATTAAACAAGTACATACTTTGTGCTTTCTCTGCAACTGTGATGTAGTGGTTAAGAGTTCGACCGCTAAGCAAAAGGTTGGCAGGTAGTTCAAATCCACCAGCTGCTCCTTGGAAACCCTATAGGACAGTTCTACCTTGTCCTGTTGGGTCACTATGAGTCAGAATCAATTCGAGGGCAGCTGGTTTGGCTTAGTTTATGTAAATGGACTAAGCTAGGAATTGAGGACACATTAGTGAGAAAAAATACAAAATTTTCCTATCGCTGTGCAACTTAGAGTATAATGAAGTAGATAGTAGCTCACCAAATAAATATAAAACTGTAACTGTGATAAGTGCTACAAAAGTTATCATTCGAATAGGAAGAGTAGGTAGTGAATATAATTGGATAGTTTTTTATTAAATATTTAACATTGCTACAGTTAGTGATGAAAAATTAATTTTGGAAGTACAGATTATTTCACAAGATACATAGACACTGCATTAAATTATAATTAAATTTTAATTAAATAAAAACTTAGATAACCTTAGAAAAGCATTACATCCTTTTATTTATTTCAAATCTTTTGATCTCATCAAGAAGAAAGTCATAGTTTAATGTACTGTGCTCTATTGTTTCTTTAAAAAGGAAGATTAAGCTTAAGATGTATCTAGAAATGTCTGAGATTTTTAAAAATACCAACTTAACTCTATTCATGGAAAGTGATTTTATTTGATCAGCTTTCTTTTTGCATAATAATGGTACAGTTCCTTTTGAAATAAATATATTAACTAAAATTTGATTTAATTTAAAGGGGAGATTGTAAGTATGAAATAATACCATTTATGCAGTGGTATATGGTCAGATCAAACACCAAGATGGTAGCACCGGAATGAATAGCATTTGTGTGTAAGGGACATTAAGCTTATTAAGATTTGATGGAAAAATAACCAGGGAAAGAAGGAAGAGTATTTCAGTCTGAAGGTACATCTTGGATAAAAACTTCATGCTAGGAGTACGTATGGAGGGCTTGATTGAAAGAAGTCCAGTATAGCTAAAATGAAGGTTCAGAGGAGGGTGAAATATGAGGCTCAACGTAAAAGTAGGGGCCAGGCTTTGTGTGTCCAAGTAGGCCATGTGAAGAATTTTTGGTTATTTATCATAAAACAATAGGAAAACCATAAACATTTTAAATGGGGAGGTGACATGAGTAGATTTGTAATTTGAAAAGTGCGCCTTCAACTCTAATGCAAAGAATGACTGAGTAGAAGCCAGACAGAGTGAATACAGTTAACAAGCATAATAATTTAAGTCACACAATACTTCCACTTCTTTATATTTTTTAAGTGATGTATACGCCACAGTATAAACGGAGAAGGGTGGAAGGGGGACTTCAGTTTGGTAATTAACCAATTAGTGGCATTTTACTTTTTTCCTATTTAAACAGTTTCTTCCGGTTAAATGCTCACTGTATGGTTTTGTTTCCCCTTCCTCTTCTCTTCAAAGGTCTTTGGGTTCAAGCATTCACCCAGAGTGGTTTTTCTCATCGATCCCTGGCCTCATATCAACAGAAAACCAAAAACCCGTTGCCGTCTAGTCAAGGTGTAAGCAGTCTCAATGAGCTGGCAAACCCATTGCTGTCTGGTCAATTCCAACTCATAGCAAAGCTATAGGACAGAGTAGAACTGCCCCATAGAGTTGCTAATGCTGTAATCTTTATGGAAGTAGATTGCCACATCTTTCTCCCACAGAGCAGCTACTGCATTTGAACCACTAACCTTTCGGTTAATAGCCAAGCACTTTAACCACTGTGCCACCGGGGCTTCTAAATGCTGGCAACCACTTTTACATCTACGGTCCTACCCATTTAACTCTTTATGGGGTTGAAAATTAACTTTACTCAACAATTTGGTCCTTGTTCTTGGTTCCTGAGAAACCACCTCTAAAACCTTAGAATTTTCCCAGTAATAGAGTGTCTTTAATAAGGTCTCTAGATCACACCAGAGAATTTATGCTAATGAGGTGACTCAGGTGAGGATGGCCATGCCAGAACGATCACTCAGTGATATCAGCTGACTTCAGGGAAGGGGGCAACATTCAATCAATCGTGACTATGTTATGAGGCCCCAGTAAAGGCTCTGGACAGGGAAGTTCCATGGGCTTCCAGTTTGGTGAAAGACATAGATGCATGTGGGAGGGGAGCACATTCTCTTTTGGGACATGGAAGCTCTGAGTTGGACCTTGCCCTGTGAATCTTCGTTTGTATCTTTTTGTTGTAATAAAACTATAACCATAAGCATAGCACTTTCCATGAGTTTTATGAGTTGCTCTAACTAACCATCAAATCTGAGGGAGTAGTGGTAGCCAGCAGGTCAAAAGTGAGGGATGTCCTGGAGACTCCCAACCTTAAGGCTGGCACCCTGAAAGGGTAGTGGGAAAACATCACATCTGAAGCCAGCAGGTCAGAAAGGAAGGTATTGTGGGAACTCCCAAGCTTGTGGCTGGCATCTGAATTCCTGGACGGATTTTGCAATCTGGAGGATTGTATTCTATAACTTGTGAGGTCTGACCTAACTTGCGGTGGTTATGTTTAGAGGAGAAAGTGTTGCATACATAGGTGGTATCACAACAGAAATGAATTTGAATTGAAATGATTTGATTGACCCTTATGGAGTGAGAAGTAGCTTTTGAGATTTTTCCACTCACTTTAGGAAGCCTTGAACATTGTGGCTCCACATTACAATTCCAGTACTCTTGGGATTCATGGATATTACTAGCATGTCTATGATCCATTCTTCAGCAACTTCTCTCATCTCTACCTAGGATATGGGAAAGCACATGATCCTCTGACAAACATGTGTAACCCAAAGAAAGCCATTTACTTCAGCTCAGATTGATTATTTAGTCACTGCCTTTACCCATACGTGTGATTATAGAACATGGCACCAGGCCAAATGAGGCCTTCAATGGATTTCACTGAAGGATTTGAGCCACTAGTTCCAGTGTTTTCATCTTCCCTCTTAACCTTCTGAAGATTTCTACTGCAGCGCACAGCTACTTGATACAGGTAAGGTGCCATAATTCTTTGTTGTCTGTATTTTGTTTTAGAAAATCTTTACCGCCCCCCCCACCAAACATGTCAAATTTCTTTTCTTCCTACCCAAATCCATTTAGGACATTTTCTTTAGATCATAATAGTTCTAAGAAATTATGAGGAAGAGGAAAATAAATACTATACCACTTAAATAAGCACTGCTTTTTTCAACAGTAAAAGTTTACAGTCTTTCTCGGAAATGTACTTGAAATGTATTATTGCATACCATCATTAGGAAGACAAGACTCTATAAGCACATAATCAGGTTTATAAAGCCATATATGTATGCATTTTAAATATGAACTATTCTTAGATTTATGGATTATTATGTTTAAATCACTTTCAAATGTATTTTGTTTCCTTTAATACCCCCCACCAATCATCCTTTTTCTAATAACATCTTACACTCTTAGTGGTTAGACATGTTGAAGAGCACTACATGTAATATTTATATGATGAAAGCTTCATCTTTTCCTCGTATGGATTTGGAAATATGATGAAAGATTCATATTTTTAAATATGTATTCAGATACATCAAAATAAAAAATGTGATGTATCATGAGTAAAATTTTCACTTGAGGGCTTTGAAAATGTATCCTTACTAATTGTAATGTAAAATTCATAGTCAGCTGCAAGCTACTCATGGCCATATGGCTAAGTATAAGTGATTTGACTATGAGTCAATGTTTCTTATGCATACAGAAAAATGCCTTGTATCACAATTATATTTCAAGAGCGATTCAATTATAGCTTTTTCAAAATCAAGGAAAGATGTTGAGTGTTCTGGATTATTTGCAATAGTCACTTCTCAGCTTCATATTAATATAGATGAACTCAATTCATCATACAAAACTTAAATTTGTATAATTTGCAAATTTTTAAGGTTGTCTTTAATTTATTATTTATAGAAATTATTTTACCTAAAATAGTTTATATTCATAATCATGGATTTAATATAATTAGTGAATGTTCAGACTACTACTATAGAAAAGTAATATTGTAATTTTATTTAAATTATAAGGAATCTTTTATACAAAAAAAATAAGTAACAAGATCACAGTAAGTTGGTGGTAGAGAGAATACAAATTACCATCTAATGGTAGCTGTATAATTCATTTTGTTTATAAGAAAATAATCCCCACAAAACCAGTTTTCGGTCAAAAAAAAAAAAGAATTGATTCAAGTAAAATGTGTACAGCTAAATGCATATATGCTTTTATTTTTTCCCCTTTCCAACATAATTATCTTGTATCTTCAGATGTGACCACAGCTCTTAACCACTGCACCACCAGGGCTCTGCTTACCTATTATTGATGTATAATTCCATTTCAAGCATTCTAATGATAGTATCAATTAGCTTTGTTTGTTTCATTTTTAATACAGGAGTAACAATTTCCAAAAATGACGGAATTAAATTGCTTTAGAAGCATTTACATTTATGAACTACAGTATAGTAAGCAGTCAGTCATACCCTACAAATCCTGTCCATCCTCATTCAGCCCCTCTCATTTCACACCAAGATGTTTATCCAGGTGCTATCAGGTGATAATAAACCTTAAGGAGGGCTCCGAGTAGAAATCATAACAGGTTATTATAGCGCCTTGAAAATATAAACTGTTAAAACAAAAATCATGTTAAGCCGATAATAGAAATCGATTGGTTTATTTAATATATGATTTACAAATCAGGGTAATATTTTGACTAGAAAGTCAAAAATATTCTGAAGATAAGAGAACCTCAAAACACTCATACCAAATCTTATCAGCATTGCCATGGAAAAATGGGTCAGAACAGAACTAATAAATAAATTTGTGGTAAGGAAGGATATTCATACAGCATTGTCTTGAAGAACAATTAAAATAATTACTGATTTACCCTAAACATAGCTCCCAGTCTGACCCTTGGAGTACGTTTCCTGAAACTGACTGCATTCTTCAAAAGAGCACAATGCCCAAGGCAAAATGGTCTTACTAGCTTATCTAGACCATTGCTTGACTCAAAAGTGGATTTTATGAATCAGTTTTTTTAAAGCTCAAGTTTCAAAAGGACACCTGAGGGCAATGGACTCTATGGGTTACCCCAACTCCCATGAAAGCTAGAAATCTAGATTCCAGGGGAATTAAAATGGTTTCTTAAAACTGAGATGAATTTAAACTTCTACTTCTTGTCATATAGATAGTGATGAACTCTTAAGTACCCCTGTTTACATATGACCCTCACTTGTGACCAAGTCACTGTTAAATGTCTTCTACTATTAAGTTGGATTCTTTTACAATGATTTGATAGCTCCAGAATTTACTAGGAGATAAGTGAAATTGATGACAAGTTCTTTAATTTGCAAATCACATAGCTTATTGGTCAGAACTCGTTAATATAATAATAACCAATAAGGATAATGTTGGTTTATGCCTAATCATGTCAAAGAAAATCTGTTGCCCTTGAATCAATTCTGACTCATAGCGATCCTATAAGTACCATCATGATAAACAGAGAAAATATTGAAATTATCAAGGATTTCATTTACTTGGATTCACAATCAACGCCATGGAAGCAGCAGTCAAGAGACCAAATGACGTGTTCCATTGGGCAAATACGCTACAAAAGACCTCTTTAAAGTGTTAAAAGCAAAGATGTCAACTTGAGGATGAAAGTGTGCCTGACCCAAGCCATAGTATTTTCAATTGCCTCATATGCATGCAAAAGCTGGACAATGAATAAGGAAGACCGAAGAATTGATGCCTTTGAATTATGGTGTTGGTGAGGAATATTGAATATACCATTGATTGACAGAAGAATGAACAAATACGTCTTGGAAGAAGTCCAGCTCCTTAGAAGCGAGGATGGTGAGACTTCCTCTCATGTAACTTTGGACATATTATCAGGGTAGACCAGTCCCTGTAGAAGGACATCATTCCTGGTAAAGTAGAGGGTCAGCAAAAAAAAAGGAAGACCTTCAATGAGATGGATTGACACAATGGCTGTAACAATGGGCTTGAGCATAACAATGAGTGGGAATCAACTCGATGGCACCTAACAACAACAACAACATCAAAGAAGGAAAAGGAGAAGGTGGGACAGGAGAAGGGGGAGAAAAAGTAGTATAAGTAAATGTAGTTACTCTTCAAACACTTTAGTAGAGTATGCAGGAAATACGGAATGGGTCCATTGTCATTAAGGATTCTGCTTACCTGGGAGGGGTGAGTAGATCTCTCTCTAGTTTGCAAGTGTTATCAGGAAGGAGCTATTCTGGGCCACTGTCTCTCCAGATGGATCAAATAGGAGTCCAATCCATAGAACCTAATTTGTGAACTGCAAAGGAAAAAATGCCCTTCTCTCTTAGGGGATTGTTGGTCTTGTTTCGGGCCTTGGTGGCGTCGGGTGGCGCAGTGGTTAAAGAGCCTGGCTGCTAACCAAAAAGTCGGCAGTTCAAATCCACCAGCCACTCCTTGGAAACCCTTTGGGGCACTTCTACTCTGTCCTTTAGGGTGGCTATGAGTTGGAACCAACTTGATGGCAATGGGGCAATGCATGGTCTTGTTTGTGCAATATGCAATTCAGACTAAATGGGTTTTGAAATATGCGTTAATATACATGGAATCTTTAGGAGAAATAAATTTGACATTCAAATACAGCAAGATTTGAATGTTTTAAAATGGTATTTTCTATATAGTTCTCTCTAATTTTAAAAATTGTACTCCCTTATAGTCTTGGTTTCACTTATACTCACTCGTTTTCTTTGTTTCTATTTCTTCTATTTCTTTAATACTACTTCATATGCTTTGGGTATGTGATAGGTTTAAATGTCAGTTAGGAAGTCACAATTTATCTTCTTTGTTTCGAAGTAAGTTTTCAAAAAGAGTTAAAAAATATAAAGATATTTGTCCCTTAATGTCTTGACTTACTAAAAATTTAGAAACTAGAAGAGCCTGAGGAATTATAAGAAAATATTGAAATTTCAAAGATAATTTGGTTCTTAAAAATGATGAGAAATAAAGTTAAACCATTTTGTAATCCTTGCTCTATGAATCAATTTCCTTTGAAAACTTCAATAAGAACCTTTTACATTTGATATGAATCCCTAGATTTGATCAAAGAAAATGTACTTTAAATTACACAATTTTTGAAAGAATTGGATTGATTGCTCTGCTTTTTTATAAAACTAATAAAAGATTTAACTAAAAAAATAGAAGGTAACTGATATCTAAAGGAAATAAATCTTTTTATGGATGAATTTTAAGCTTATTTAATTAATCGCTCAATACCAAACTTATTGATATTATTTCCTACTGCTTAAGAATGTTTGTAATAATTTAAATATTTCTCCTTTTTTTCTAAATAAATTTATATTAATTTACTCCCCAAAGGATTTTTAGATGTTTTTACGTATATATTCATTGTGATCAAATTAAATTCAATATATTTTGTGGATATGCAAACATTTTTAGGAGTTCTTCACATGAAGTGAGGATGTATACAAATTTGCATGGACATGTTCAAACTAAATGTCAGATGTTAGAATAAACTTCAATTTAACAGTTTTGAACCAATGTTATAGCAGTAAGTGTGTTCCCTATTGATTGCATTAATAGATAGACAATTAAGGTTCTTTGATAAAGCTTTGTGAAGATTCTCTTTTCTCCTTGTGGTAGGCAGCATAAAGGTAAAAACTTTAACAGCAATTTTTGAATACAGCCAGAATGAATGAACTATGTACAGGATGGGACATCAATATCTTATGAAGCACCAACACAACTGACTCTTCCATTTTTAAGGTTATACAATCCAAATTTCAAATTAACATAGTTCTCCAATTAGCAGAAATCTATAAGTTCTGGTTTCTGATATTAACATAGTTGTCTTAACATCCAAACCAAACCCATTGCCATGGAGTCCAACTCATAGAGACCCTATAGGACAGAGTAGAACTGCCCCATAGGGTTTCCAGGGAGCAGCTGGTGGATTCAAACTGCCAACATTTTGGTTAGCAGCCGTAGCTCTTAACCACTGCACCACCAAGGGCTCCTGTCTTAGCATACAAAAGTTAATTAATTCTAGGCATGGCTTTGGGCTTTTTAATTACACAAGAAGATCAAAGGTTTTTTTCATTGTTGTTTTGTTTTTTCTATTCTTGTTAGTTTTATGAGAAATATGATTTTGTTTTCCATAGAATGGGCGACACCAGTAAAAATTAAGATTTCAAGATTAGATCAATCCATGAGATGTAAGAAAGACAAAATAAAAAATTTCAGATGGATAGGAATTTGACCTGAAGAAAGCACTACAATAGCTGCTAGGTCTATGCTTTCCGTAGGGAGAGAAAAACAGCAAAAGGAAACTATCAACAGATATTCATGGAACACCTCAAAACCAGGAAAACCAATATATGGTAAAGAACCTCAGGGCTGGTCATGTGGGCATATTCTTGCTATGTAACCAGCCTTAACAACAGAGTCCTTCAAGGATCTCATTGGGCCCAACTTCAAATCATCTATCTCACTGTAATCAATAAACAGTGCTGACAAGTTACTACAAACCATGTATTATCAGACCCATGGTTACAAAGGAACAAACATACAAAGCAACTGTCAATCAATATGTTCCATGCCTTGGGGGACGGGAGAGGAGTGTGCCATACAGATATATTTGTTATTGCTGTAGGAGAGTTAAAACTACTTCCAAATTTGCTGAAATTAACCTCACAACACTGTCAACTCTCCAACTGATGGTCAAGGACTTTTAACAACCAAACAATTGTTCATAGCTTGTCAACAATTTCTTGTTAAACTGATGCAGCGTAGCAAGAGAAAGAGAATACTGTGCAGAAAATGAGGTTCCAAAAGACCTCCCATGAGCAAGCTCCCCAGAAGTCTTTGTTCACATTCATTGATCTTGTTCTTCTCCAGTTTGAACCACCAAGTTCTGTGCAAAGAATCTTGGCTTTCAGAGAGCGTAAATCAGAAGTACCAAGCAGAATTTTTAGGCCTCAGGCTGCTAACGAAAAGGTTGGCCGCTCCTTGGGAGAAAGATGGTTGATGGCAACAGGTTTGTTTTTTGGTTTGTTTGTTTGTTTTTTGGCTACGTAATTAATATAGGCTGACTGAATTTGTTAGGCCAGTTGCAAACTATCAATGAAAAAACTAAGCTTGGGGTATCTCTAAAAGCAGTTTAGGAATTTAAACAATCATCATAACTTCTACCACGATTATCTTAGCCAAAAACCAAAAACCAGACATCCATAATTCCCCAGAGATAGTGTTTCCAATCCAACTGTAAAGTAACTCTATCTCCTATACACATGATCATCAGTACTAATATTATCATATACGTTACTAGGTCGTAGATAGGATATCAGAAATAGAGAAATCTTATGATAGGTGTCAAGAAACCAGCTTATAGAAACAGAGATGTTAAACAGTGAACAAAAATTACAAATACTGGGGGTGGAGAACAACTGAGATATAGTAAGAACAAATTACTCAAAGTGTGAGGGAAGTGATAGGCCAAGTGAAAAACTGACTCACAATCTTGACATTAAGTTACATACATAAAAGTCCTAGACCTATTCGTAAAAAGCCTCTTTGGTATTAAATTGTGTAGTCTCAAGAATATGTTGAAGTCCTAATCTCAGTACCTGTAAAAGTAACCTGGTTTGAAAATATGGTCTTTGAAGATGTTACAGTTTATTTAACATTGTGTCATAACGGAGTAAGGTGAGTCCTAATCCAGTATTAGTGGTGCCCTTATAAAAATAGGAAAAGAGACACAGACAGAGACACAGAGGAAAGACAACTATGTGGAGACAGAAGCATTAATTGATTGATGCATTGACAAGTCAAGGAATGCTAAGGATTACCAGAAACAACCAGAAGCTAGGAAGAGGCAAGGAAGGATCTTCCTTTAGAGCCATCAGAGAGAGCAAGACACTTTGAATTCAGACTACTAGGCTCCAGAACAAGGAGACAATAAATTTCTGTTGTTTTAAGTCAAGCAATTTGTGGTACTTTGTTACCACAGCCCTAGGAAACTAATACAGAACTCACACATTTTTATAACCAGTTGTCATCGAGTAGATTCTGACTCATGGTGACCCCATACGTGTCAGAGTAGAACTGTGCTCCATACGGTTTTCAATGGCTGATTTTTCAGAAGTAAATCACTGGGCCTTTCTTCCAAGGTACCTCTGGATGACTGAAACTCCCAACCTTTTGGTTAGCAGACAAGCATGCTAACTGTTTGCACCACTCAGGGACTCCATAATAATTTTATTGGTGGTTGTTAACTGAGCATGAGAGTTTTAATGATGCCACAATAAAGTACATAATGTTGAATTATATTAGTTTTATCCAATGATAATGAAGCAGAGTTTGAAACCATCTGAAATATGGAAGCAGGAGGTCAGATGCTCAGTGATAAAAGTGCAAATGATGTTGATTGGTGAGTGAAGCTTTGTTCTAAGACCAAATAAACCAAAACCAAACCCACTGCCGTCGACTCGATTCCAACTCATATACAGGCTTGCTAATACTCTTCGTCTGGAATTAAACACTCTAAAATTGGTTTCTCCTTTCAGGGATAGAGCTTGTCCTGGATTATTTTTCACATTTATGAGCAGAGAACTCGTACTTCTGAGTCCAGGGTTTTCTTGAAGAGAAAATCCAGAAGAGTTAATTGAGAAATGCCAAGTTTGTTAAACGAAGGTCATTACTCAAGAAGATACACACTGTGACGAGGAGTAAATGTGGAGATGGAAAGAAAAAAGCTACAAGTTGTCATCATATTCTTCAACATTTTCTCTCCTTTGTAGCAGCAAATTCCCTCTCCTCTCTGCAAAATGAGGATTCGGGCATAAGCATTTTCCCCAATAGAGTATGAGTCAGAAAATAATGACGGTATCAGTGAACATGTCTGCTAAGAAAGATAAAAACTTTTTGACAAATCTACTTCAACACATGATTTTTTTAGTATTTTCTTCACTATTCCTTCATTACTGAAATATTTCCATGATTGTTAAACATATTTTTTCCTGGGGAAAAATACAGTTATATATGCCATATTATACTCAGTATTTTATATTTTAAATTACATTAAAATATATGTGTCTATACAATGTGAGGTCCCTATGTGGTGCCAATAGTTTGTGCTCAACTACTAACGAAAGGTTGATGGTTCAATTCCACCCAGAGGCACAGTGAAAGAAAGGCCTGGAGATCTACTTCTGAAAGATCATGGTCATTGACAACCTTATGGAACACAGTTCTATTCTGAAGCATACAGTGTCACCGTAAGTTGGAATCAGCTTGTCGGCAAGGGTTTTATATATAGTATAAAACATATTAATTTAAAATATTGCATATTTTAAGTAATTTGGTCGGCACTGTTCCCAATTACATACCAGATTAAAACCCACTGCCACCGAGTCGATTCCAACTCATAGCCACCCTACAGGACAGAGCAGAACTGCCCCATACGGTTTCCAAACAGCAGCTGGTGGATTGGAACTGCTGACCTTTTGGTTAGCAGCTGTAGCTCTCAACCACTGTGCCACATACCAGATTAACAGGAAACAATTGCTGGAATTATACTTTAGTGGACGTTCTACATATTCTGCTCACTAGTAAAAATTAATTCTAAAATTTTTCCCAGTTGTATTGGTTTCATGTTATTGGGTAATAGCATGTATACATCATACCCAGTTTTCCTTTTCCATTCTTTCAGCTTACTTATTGAAACTAAACCCATCATTTTAAGGACGTGGGACCTCAAACGAAGAGAGGTTAAAATGTTGAGGTTTTTGTTGTTGCTGCTGGTTTTGTTGCTGCTGTTGTTTTACTTAGTCAACTAGTCTCAAAATTAGGATTCAATCCAAGTCTTCAGAATCACAATCCATCACACCCTCCTCAAGCCTTGCAACAGAAATGGCATTGGGGTTTGAAAAGTGTACTTCCATTTACAAGATAGATATTCTACATACTATGCAAAGAACACAGCTGTGGCAATATACAATATGTCTGATGTAAATTCTGTAACCCTAGCAGTCACACAGTTCAGCTCGAAATCAAAGTTCAACATTGTATAATTATAACATAGTATTTCAGTAAATAATTTACTATTCACTTGTTTTAATTAATCATTTTTGTTCTATGTATGTTTTCCATATTTCTCACTTCATATGCCGTTACTTCATACAATCTTTATTAAACAGGCAAAACGGCTTTTTTTTTCAAATCTGGAGAATCTCTATTTTTAAATCTTGCATCTTTTATGTTATAGAGATTTAGGTCATTACATCCCTTTAAATCATCAAGCAATTTGTTTCAATCAAGCTTCTATGGTTTTGTTTTCATCATGTATTCATTGGAGAAAATTTTTCTGTATCTGAACCTCTCAGAGATTTCTGTTGTTCAATAAGGAATTAAAATATAACTATAACTCTCCTTTGTTCTTGAATATTACATTTTTCAGGATGATAGTTCCTTCTGTTTTCATCAAGTAGATGAAAATTAGACATTCTTGAAGAACATGATTTATACTTGAAGTACAATAATTAGTTTTTTATTATATAAATTGTTCGGTAACACACTGAAAGGAAAAAATAAATAAATAAATGAGTGGGTCTGTAAAACTCCAGTAAGAAATGTGTCTTGATAAGCAGCATTAGACTTGATTAACAATAATGTTTTATACTAATAAATTTATTGAGATACATTTTCAGTTATTTCCACCTAAAAAAACTACTGGAGCCTTAGTGGCACAGTGTTTAAGCGCTACAGCTTTAAGAGCTGTAGCTTCTAAACAAAAGGTCGACAGTCAGAGTCCACCAGCCATTCCTTGGAAACCCTATAGGCCAGTTCTGCTCTGTTCTATAGGGTTGCTATGAGTTGGAATTGACTCAACAACAATGGGTTTGGTTTTTGGTTTTTATCCATGGGAGGGGTAGAAATGACAAACAAAATAAATTACGATGCGAACAGGATACAAGGAAAAGATTAGTCCGAAGGACTAGTGGACCACAGCTACCAAGGCCTCCACCAGACTGAGTCCAGTACAGCTAGATGGTACCCGGCTACCACCACTGACTACTCTGACCAGGATCACAACAGAGGGTTCTGGACAGAGCTGCAGAAGGATGTAGAACAAAATTCTAACTCACAAA
>NW_004444078.1:5382217-5413765 GCF_000243295.1 Trichechus manatus latirostris
AGAGTATGGCCCCCAGACACCCTTTTAGCTCAGTGGTGAAGTCATCTCCGAGGCTCACCATTCAGCCTGGGAGCGGACAGCCGCATAAAACCAAACAGGACTAATGAGGTACAGCAGTCCAGGGACAAGGGACAGAAGGCAGAAGGGAACAAGGAAGCTGGTGATAGGGAACCCAAGGTTGAGTAAGTATAGTATTGATGTGTTGTGAGGTTGTTAACCATTGTCATAGGGCAACATGGGTACCAACTGTTAAATGAGAAACTATTTTGTTCTGTAAGCCTTCATCTAACGTGAGATTAGCAGCACAATTGGAAGAGCGAAGTCGATGTCACTGAACTGTGCGTGTAGAAATTTTTGAAATGGTGTATCTTTGGCTACGTATACTTTCACCAAAAAGAAAAGGTTGAGAAGGGAGAGGGTTGACATGTTATGGGGTTGTTAACCAATGTCATAAAACATTACGTGTACTACTGTTTCATGAGAAACTATTTGTTCTGTAAGCCTTCACCTGAAGTACAAAAAAAAAAGAATTATCACTGTTCCTATTAAAGTTCCTGTAAAGTGTACAAACATTAAAAAAAAAATCATGATGCAATAAATACAAACGATTACATAATTATATTTTAGAAAATAAGAAGCATTTATCAAAATAAATTAAGGAATTTTAAATAGTTAAAGCTTAATTTAAGAATAGACAGCATATTTGAAAATAATATCTACTGGGCATGAGGGAAAAGATTAGAAACAAATCTTTAAATGCTATTTCTAAATATTTAAAAGTTTGACATTACATAAGCAAACAACTAATAATATTATTTGAGGTTCTCATCATTATTAATAATTAATTAATAAGTTTCTCATAATTAACTACCACATGTCTGTCAGTTTGTCGTTCTATGGTGGCTTGCATGCTGCTGTGATGCTGGAAGCTATGCCACCAGTATTTCAAATACCAGCAGGGTCAACCATGGTGGACAGGTTTCAGCACAGCTTCCAGACTAAAACAGACTAAAGAGAAGGAAACAGAGGTCTACTTCTGAAAAAACTGGCCAGTGAAAACCTTATGAATAGCAGTGGAACATTGTCTGATAAAGTACTGGAAGATGAGCCCCTCAGGTTGGAAGTCACTCAAAATACAACTAGGGAAGAGCTGCCACCTTAAAATAGAGTCAACCTTAATGATGTGGATCAAGTAAAGCTTTCAGAGCCTTCATTTACTGATGTGGCATGACTCAAAAATGAGAAAAAACAGCTACAAATATCCATTAATAATCAGAACATGAAATGTACAAAGTATGAATCAAGGAAACTTGGAAGTCACCAAAAATGAAACGGACTGCATAAACCATTAATATCCTAGGCATTAGTGAGCTGAAATGGACTGGCATTGGCGATTTTGAATCAGACAATCATATGGTCTACTGTACTGGGAATGGTAATTGAAGAAGAATAGTGCCAAGGAAGGCCAGTTAATACAACTATATTTATGTACCAACCACTAATGCCAAAAATTTTTACCAACTTTTGCAGTCTGAAACTGATCAAACATATGATTAAGATGCATTGATAATCACTGGTGATTGAAATGCAAAAGTTAGAAACAAAGAAGAATCAGTATTTGGAAAATAAGGCTTTGGTGATAGAAACAATGCCAGAGATCAGATGATAGAACTGACGGAATACCAATTGCGATGTTCCAACAAAAGGATGCAATGCTGGAAACACTCATTTATGCCAATAAATTTGGAAGACAGCTACCTGGTCAACCAACTGGAAGCGATTCATATTTGTGCCCTTTCCAAAGAAAGATGATCTGACAGAAAGGGGAAATTATAGAATAATATCATTATTATCACATGCAAGTAAAATTTTCTGAAGATAATTCAAAAATAGCTGCAGCAGTACATTGACAGGGAACTGCCAGAAATTTAAACCAGATTCCGAAGAGGATGTGGAACAAGGGATATCGTTGCTGATGTCAGATGGATCTTAGCTGAAAGCAGAGAATACCAGAAAGTTTGCCTATGTTTTATTGACTATGCAAAGGCATTCAACTGTGTGGATCATAGCAAATTATGGATAATATTGCAAAGAATGGGAATTCCAGAACACTTAGTTGTGCTCATACGGAACCTGTACATAGATCAAGAGGCAGTCGTTCCTACAGAACAACAGGATACCATGTTAAAATCAAGAAAGATGTGTGTCGGAGGTGTATCCTTTCACCAAGCTTATTCAATTTGTATACTGACCAAATAATTCAAGAAGCTGGACTATATGAACAAGAACATGGCATTAGGATTGGTGGAAGGCTCATTGACAACCAGCAATATGCAGATGACACAATCTTGCCTGCTGAAAGCGGAGAGCACTTGAAGCACTTACTGATTAAGATCAAAGACTACAGCCTTCAGTACGGATTACTCCTCAACATAAAGAAAACAGAAATCCTCACAACTGGACCTATAAGCAACATCATGATAAACAGAGAAAATATTGAAGTTTTCAAGGATTTCATTTTACTTGGATCCACAATTAATGCCCATGAAAGCAGCAGTCAAGAAATCAAATGACATACTGCATCGGGCAAATATGCTGCAAAAGACTTCTTTAAAGTCTTAAAAAGCAAAGATGTCACGTTGAGGACTAAAGTGTGCCTGACCCAAGCTATGATATTTTCAATCGCCTCATATGCATGTGAAAACTGGACAATGAATAAGGAAGAACAAAGAAGAACTGATGCCTTTTCATTATCGTGTTGATGAAGAATACAGAATATACTATGGACTGCCAGAAGAACAAACAAGCTTCTCTTGGAAGAAGTAGAGCTGGAGTGCTCCTTGGAAGGAAGAATGACAAGACATCATCTCACTTACTATGGCCATGTTATCGGGGGGACCAGTCCCTGGAGAAGGACATCATTCTTGGTAAGATAGAGGGTCAGTGAACAAGAGGAACACTGTGGACGAGATGGATTGACACACTGGCTGCAACAGTGGGCTCAAACATAGCAATGATTGTGAGGATGACGCAGGACCGGGCAATGTTTTGTTCTTAGTACATAGGGATGCTATGGGTCAGAACAGACTTGACAGCACCTAACAACAACGACAATCATTAATTTTGGGTAGATTGCTGAAATATTGAATTGGTTTAGCTTCTTTCCACAAGAAAAGCAAAGGTATAAATGTGAAAACCTTTTTTACTTCAAGCAATTTTAATTATCTGTGTTAAAAGGAAAAAGAAAATACATGAGTAGTGCTACCCTGATGTAATCATAAAACCCCATTTAGTCAATGTTTTAATCTCACTTATGTAATATTTTAATCAAGTATATATGTATACTTTATGCATACATGTATAATACATAAAGTAAGTATATGAGAAAACTACTTTTCATTACACGTTTTCTGATCTGGCTTTTATTGAGCTAAGCATAATAAGAGAACTGAGTAAGGCTAGACATATATGGGCAATCTCTAGCTATAGGAAAGTGTATGTTCTTGCATAAAACAGTTAAGTCATTCAAAAGAATTGAACCTAATTATGAATATAGGGATAGATTGGATTGAATATGTGGTAACTGGCATTTTATATTAACTGAATATGTACAGAGTAAGAGATGTTTGTAAAAGCAATATAAAATCAGTATTCTGTGATTTGGTTTTTCTGAAACCAATACTACCCAAACATAAAAGGGAAGGAAAGTATGTAAGAGAAGGTTCAGGGGTTTTTGGGAAACACTTAAATACAGATGGCTCACATCTTCCCCTCTGTCCGCTTGCCTCTTAGAACACAACTGTGAAGACTAAAGGCATACAGGAGCCAAGTCATCTCCGTGAATGAACATGATATAGAAGTAAACAGTACAAGGAGTTGTAAAGCCAATCATAAGCATAAACGCAGCTGAAAGTTTGTGCGTATTAGGGCTTTCCTCTGACTTGGCTTTTCTCAAGTCCTCTTGCTTATTCTGATTGATAATAGAGTAGGAAAGAATCTATAGTCATGTACTTTGAGGAGATGCCATATACCCAATCAGTTAAAGACCTTTGGTCCATAATGTTGAAGTGCAGAGATGAAAAACAGAGCAAGTTTTCTTTCTAGAAATCCTCCACTCCAGCTCTGTCCTTGTGACCTACTGCTGTTGTATTACTGAGCAAAACACAGACCCTAAAGTTGAAGACTGTTGAGGAGGATACCAACAGCAATCAAGTAAAGTGTTTATGGGATCCAGGATGACTCCATGCACCAGAAAGAGTTCTCCTCATTTAAAACAAGTGATCTGGTCAGAGAAGAAGCCACAAGGATAAGAAAAAAGGGTAAAAGCAAAGGATAGAATATCAAATATAAGTAGTAGAAATAAAATAAATTTCAGAAAAGAGTACTGCAGAAATCAAAGTAAAATTTATCTTCAAGAATATTCATGTCAGTGTTATTTTAAAAATGGAAGCTACTAAAATATCTCAAAATGTGTAAATATTAATAGAAGATATCCATAAATAAAATACAGTAGAACATTTAAAATTGATGTTATGGGAAAAAAAATTTTTTTTAATTTTAATGATTGGGGAAATAATCAAAAGTAATATCTAAAATAAGTTTAAAAATATAATGTGTATCCAAAAGCTATATATTATATGCAAACACATAGGTATAGATACAGATATAGCTATAAACAAAAAACTCATTGCCGTCAAGTCAATTCCAACTCATGGTGACCCTATAGGACAGAGTAGAACTGCCCCATAGGGTTTCCAAGGAGTGGCTGGTGGATTCAAACTCCAACCGTCTGGTTAGCAGTCTGAGCTCTTAACCACTGCACCACCAGGGCTCCAGATATAACTATAGGTAAAGATAAAACAGTAATAGTGATTCTTCCTGGGTACTGCATCATTTGTGGGTGATTTTAAATATATTTTTCATAAAAATTTCCTATAGTTTTTAAACTTCCTTTATAATAGATAATTAATTATTCTATAATTAAATATAAATATTTTAAAAGAGACTTTAATGGCAATAGTGAAGCAAAAAGAACATGAAAAGGTAGCTTGTGTTTGAGATGACAGTTTATTATTAAGAGATCACAAAGAAGAGATCCTCAACCCATTTCTGCAAATAGGAAATCAGACAATAAATATTACATAACCAGTACATTGAAAGAGCGAGAGTTACACACAACCTTACCTTTTTCTTAAGGCTGTCCCTGAAAATTCACTATGTGAGACTATTTCTTCTCCACCCAGGATAAAATCTAGGAGGTCCCATAGCTTATCGATCCACTCTTAGTAAACAAAGCTCTCCAACTCACTTTACTAAAACAGTCTCACTCTCGGTAATGAATGTGTCTGAACAGAGTAGTAATCTAAACTCTCAAGTGTATTCAACACTGAAATTCTTCCATATTCCATCTAAACCAGCTTCTCCTCCTACCTAGTCTAGCTAACTGTAGCTTCTAACCCCTCCAGGATTGGAGACACATGGAGAAGAAAATGTAAATGATTATAAATTCATTCTTAAGTAAAGATCTTTCATCTACAGTTTTAATGCAAAGGAAATGCAAGCTCTGCCTGGACATGTGTGACACCCCCTTCCGTTTCTGGTCCAAATAGACTCTGTAAATTGGGCTCTTCTTTTTTCACTCCTTGTCGCTCTAATAGTTCATGAGACCCCCCCCCACCCCTTTGATCAGCCGTCTGTAGGAGACCTTTTCCAAACCATCCCAGTCCACTACTTTGCTGTCACAAACTATTAGTTTTCCCAAGCATGGAAACAGAACTCCATGTGTCCCTCAAGCTTCCAAACTTTGTCAATAATCATCAAATTCTTCAAGTAGTTTCGCGTTTATCATTATATCTGAGGTAAGGAGGAAGCATGTCCTCCTCAAAACAAATTTACAACTGTCTTAAAAATTATTTCAACTTGATCGCTTTTATATACTCGAGATTGAGAAGCCAAGGGTTGCAAATATACTTTTTGGAAACTTCCAAAATGGCCAAGCACCTCATTTATTTTCCTGTCTCTGACTGAATAAGGATTAGGGGATGGGATGATCTGGTTTCTTTGATTTAAGTAGAAGTCTCCCTGCCCAAAATAAATAAATAAATACACATATGGACCCAGTTTTATACATTCCACAGCCTAGCTGGGCACCATCTGCCTTTCAGGCTTCACCTGATTGCCCTAGTTGCCAGCCAGCAGTTTCAAGCAGTAATTCTCAAAGTCCTCACAGTCTTAAAGACACAGTTGTGTTGAAGCTGAGGAGCAGGATTCCATTGTCTCCATTACAAGCATCACTGTAGGAGTCACAGCAACTTCAGTGGCAAGAATTGCATACCAATATAGGCTCCTTCTTCCTCCAGATGCTATCAAGAGTGGAGGAGTTAACACCAGACAGGATCGACTTTGACTAATGAGAGACAGGAAAGGAAATCGGACGATTCAATGAGCATTGATTTTATTCTGCCTCTCTGGAGGTATTCTGCATAACCAAGCTGCCAGCTGGGTTTTCTTAGGGGTTGTAGCCAGTTTGGGAATGGATTATCTTGTATTTCCTTTTCCTCGTTCTCTGCCTCATTTCCTTTCCTCCCATGTTTTCTTTACTTGAAAAGCATTCCCTAATAAAACATTAGCATGAAAGTTTGTCTCATACTACATCACATAACAGCTATTACATCCTATAGAACTACAGTTCTGACAAATGCACTTCACTTAACATTGGACCAGTTATCTATTTTCAAATCTAAAGTTTTCTGATTCCTTACCTTTAGAAGTAGACCTATTAAACTCCAATATGCTATAAATTCATTCATTCAAGCTATGAAAGTTTCCAAGAGGTCGTGATTCTGACTTTGAAAGGGAGAAGCAATAAAATTAGCAACTTTTTGTACAAAGATATATGTCCAGCAAAAATCATCTACAATGACTTCCATTTATTTTGATCTCATATCAGCAGAGCACTGAGCCAGTAACAGCTCAATGTCAGAAAGATGCACTGACCCGGAGGAAGCAAAGCACTGACTTTGGCTTCGAAACGTTGTATACTGAAACATCATCTCAGCTTGCACCTGGCATACTGGCTGTACTTGCTGACATTGAACTAGAAACTGCCACACGACATCCTCTGTCAGAGTCTAGAAGGATAAAGTTTCAACATAGAATGTGATGCAATCACAGTCAGCCTGCAATTATGAGGGCAGTTCTCCTAATTCGCACTGACACTGAAATGACAGTCCTTGTATTTATTCAACAACAACACTCTAAGAACTTTACATTAAATACTAAAGTGGTTTCTCTGCATTAAAAACGTCAAATTCAATGAGCTTTCAACTTTGGGGTAGCATCTAACTACTAAGTATGCCTCAACTAATTACAAAGAAAAATATTATATGATTACAAATATGTCAAAACACAACAATAATACCCTAATTATCATATGGAGCCCTGGTGGTGCAGTGGCTAAGAGCTACGGCTGCTAACCAAAGTGTCAGCAGTTTGAATCAACCAGCCATTCCTTGGAAACCCCATGGGGCAGTTCTAATACGTCCTCTAGGGTTGCTATGAGTCAGAATCGACTCAATGGCACTAAGCTATTATTGAATCGCCTAATATCAAAATAATTGGCTCAGTCATTACAGGAATAGGGAATATTTGTAGAGTACTTCTGCTATGTCAGAAACTATCCTGTGTGCTTTATACATATTAACTTCTTCCTTTATTTTCATGTGGTAGGTAGGTAGTCTCCAAGATGGTTACCAACGATCCTCACCTGCTGGTACACTTATGTAGTCTTCCCTCATATTGAACCAGGTTTGTTCTGTGAGACCAATAGCATACAGCAGAAGTAATGGTATGTCACTTCCATGCTCAGATTATAATCAACTGAGGCTTCTGTCTTGGACTTTCTTTCTCACTATTTATCTGTCTATCTCTCTCTCTATCTCTCAGCACTGACTCTGGGGTAAGCATGCTGAGATAGTGTGAACAGCCCTATGAAAAGAGAGGAAATAATCCAGCAAACAGCCCACAAGGAACTGAAGCCTGTTAAACACCATGTGAGTGACTTTGGAAGTGGATTCTCCAGCCTCACTTGAGTTGTGAGTTGATATATAGGCCCAGCAGACAGATTGACTATAACTTTGTAAGAGATTCTGAGCTAGTGGACCTAGCTAAGCTACTCCTGATTTCCTAACTTTCAGCAATTGTGTGAGATAATGTATGGAGTTTTTTTTGTTTGATTGTTTATTATATTTAAGCTATCTTGTTTTGGGGAAAATTTTTACACAGCAATAGATAATACACTCACAAAACCTCAAAAGAAACCACGTGAAAGAGCCTGAAAGTGGATTCTCCAGCCTCACTTGAGTTGTGAGATGATTATAGGCCCAGCTGACAGCTTGACTATAACTTTGTGAGAGACCCTGAGCCAGTGGACCTAGCTAAACTACTCCTGAATTCCTAACCTTCAGCAATTGTGTGAGATAACGTATGGGTATTCTTGTTTGTTTAGTTTGTTTGTGTGTTTTATTTAAGCTACTTTGTTTTGGTGAAATTTTTTACACAGCAATAGATAATACACACTCAACAACTTCCAAAGGTATGTACTTGTTAAAAGGAGCTTTTTTTTCCCCATTAAATCCTTAGCAACTTTGTTGAATATCAATTGATAATATATGAAGGCATTTGTATCTAGAGCCTATATTCTGTTCCACTGACCCATCTATCTTTTGAGAATACCTAACAGTCTCAATTACTGTCACTTTTAGTAAACGGTCTAGCGTAAGTTCTCCAACTTTGTTCTTCTTCTTTTCAGTTTTTTTTTTTCCTTTTTATTCTATGTCCTTTGCACTTCCATAAAATTTTAGAATTATCTCATTAATTTCTACGCAAAAGTCTGCTGAGATTTTGATTGAGATTGCATTGAATCTAGAGATCAATTTGGGGGAAAAGTGACATCTTAATAATAGTGAGACTTTCAGTCCATGAACTTGCTGTATCTCTCCCTTGATTTAGTTCTTCTTTAATTTGTCAGCATTGTTTTATAGTTTCAGTAGAGAAGCCTTGCATACCTTGTAAGATTTATTATCGTGTAATCTTTGCTTTTACAACATATCCCTTCCTAAAGTGCTCAATCTTTCTTACCGCACCTATATACTATGCTTTCTTCTTCCTCTCTGTATTTTATTTTATTAAATATTATTTAAAAGTAACATTTTGAGAGAAATTTCTAATGTTTACAGTCATCAAATATTACTAACAAAATATACAAATCTTCATATTTTAATAAGTAAAATGAAAGCATGAAACTAAACTGTACCACAAAAATTCTCTTAAAACCAATCCCTTAAAATTTAATTTATTCTTTTCTTAAGCTGTTTGCAGACATATTTTTATTGTAATACATCTAAATTATATTTTACATTGTAATTCTACCTTCTTTAAAAATATTGATATCCAATTTGTTAGAATCATTTCATGTATTCCTTATGCATAAATAAAGAAACTGGGATTTTTTTGCTAAGGAAGGAAGTGGTTTGGCTCATTAATTTGGAGTTACATGACTCATTAATTTGAGATTAGATATTTAAAAAGTCTGGTCTTCTGTTAGGTGAATGCTAAAGGACATGAAAGGAGTTTGAGTCAAGACTAGAATTAGAGAATGGTGAAATGGCCAATAGTTACAAACCAATGACTATCACACTGTTAAAAAAACCAACCAAACCCGTTGCCGTTGAGTCTATTCTAACTCATAAAGACCCTACAGATGATGAGTAGTTGAGAGTAGGGCAGAGCAAGCCCAGGAGATCAGAAGGATTGCTGTGCTGGCAGCCACATACAAGGAAATGAAACAGTCTCATATAAAGGGGCTCAGTGATTCAAATCAGTATTTCCCTTTGGCATGTGAAAATCCCAGTATTGCACCTGGTGAAGGATAGGTGAAAATAATACTTTTATGACCTCTTTTCCCTTACGCTTTCCTTAATTATACTCACAAAATCTCGCAGGAGCTTCTTTCAAAATTTATAGTCACTATGGAAAACTGCTTGCCACTACATAACCCAGCAATTCCAGTTTTAGGTATGTACCCAAGAGACTTAAAAGCAGCAATACAGACATATGTACATCAGTGTTCATGGAAACACTATTCACAATAGCTAAAAGGTAGAAACAACAAAAATGTCCATCAACAGATAAATATATAAACACAATGCGGCACAATCATGCAATGGAATATTACTAAGCCATAAAGAGAAATGAAGTCCTGATGCATGCTATAACATGGATAAACCTTGAAAGCATTATGCTGAGGGAAACGCAAAAGGACAAATATTATATAATCTCACTAGTATGAAATACCTAGAATGTATACAGACTAGAGTTTAATAGTGATTACTACGGGTAAGAGGGAAGAGCAAAGAAGGAAATCATTGTTGGGAGAACAAGGAGTTTCTTTTTCTGATGATAGAAAATTTGGCAACCAATATTGATGATGGTTGACAACATGGTTGATGCAATTGGTCTCACTGAATTGTATACATGAAAAAATATTGAATTGGCAAATATCATATTATCAATATTTTTACAACAATAAAAAAAGAAAAAAATATATATGAACAGGTATAATCCACAATGCAAATAGGTATTGTAAATTCCAGACATATGTGTATTTTAACAAAGACACCCAAATGTCAGACACAATCTAAACAATATTATACTTGTTATCTCATTTTATTTAAGGCTCACAGAACACTAAGACATAGGTAGTATGAACATCATTTTTTAAAAGGGGGAAAATAAGACACAGGAGAAGTAATTAATAACTTTTCCAGGGAAACCCATCTAGTTATTACATTTCTAACCACTATCCTATACTAAGCTCTTTAGTCACTAGTGATTTACATAAAGTAAGTTAGTGATCTCTGTCACTGTCATTTCACAAGGGGAAAAATAGAGAATTATTGGAAGTGCTTCCAATATGAACCCCTGCAGGAAGCAGGCTGCCATATTGATTCCAACATGTCCTTGGTTTGCTTACACCATTTCCTTTTCCAACACTCCTCCTGGCGCCATGGGTGACTCCAGTGCATCTAAGCTCAGTTAGAGAAGTGGGTACCCTCTTTTTCTCCCTGTCTTCATGGTGTTGCGGAAGCTTTGTGGGAGTCTAGTTTCCCTTAAAATGAGGAAACCTATGAATTACTTTGTATTTTAAAACCTAACTCTGCTTTGGATGTTTGCTTCAGAAACAGATGCAAAAATACAATAGTTACACTCTCAGTTTTTAGGGGGAGATTCTGAAATGCATCACCAGAAGTATACAAAATGTGTTTATTGTTAACAAATTGATGGGCTTAATTGGTTTTAGTTTGTGCTTTAAAAAGAAATCCACTTGTGCCCATTTTAGCTCCTCAGCTTAACTTTTAATTTCACACTTCATTGACTTTATTTTTTCTGTTCTCATCACTTGGACTGTTCGGTTATTTTTGTTACGCTTGGTTAACAGTCATCTACTTTGGCAAGGCAGTCTTTGCTTTGAGCAGCTATCCTTCCTGATTTAGTCAATATATTCTACTTCACTTAATTTTTCAATCAAAAGTAACATAAAGAACTGGAAAGAAACGATCCATACATTCGTTAGTCTGTTGAATTAGTAATTATGATCTTAAACACATGAGAACAATTAGGCCTCTTCGAACACTTTTAATGGCAATGTGCACTCTTCATTTGATCACTATAACATAATATTACCCAAACCATATCAAATCCATTGCTGTAGAGTTGATTCTGACTCATAGTGACCCTATAAGACAGAGTAGAACTCCCTCATAGGGTTTCCAAGACTGTAGATCTTTACAAAAGTAGACTGCCACAACTTTCTCCCACGGAGGGGCTGGTGGGCTCGAACCACCAACCTTTTGGTTAACATCTAAGCACTTTAACCACTGCACCACCAGGGCTCCTTATGACATAATATTAGTCATTGATTAAACAATAATCAATAAATATATAAACAAAAATAAAGAAGAAAAACTACTTGTAGCTGACTACATCTTTAGCTTGTTAAAATTTTTTAAATTTCTACCATAAATATTTAGCAATGTTCCCAAATCACAAATATTATATAAATTTTAGTTTAACCTCAGCAATTTTAGTAAAATGTAGCATTCTCAGAAGTTGTCACCAGGAAAATAAGTTACTCAATATTGTATGTTTTCAACTGAACTTCAAAACAATAATTTCACTATTCAGATAAGAAAGACATATTCCCTCAAACAATGCATTTATCTTCTTATTCTGCTGCATATGACCTTACAACTCCTAGTCGCAGGGTTATAAGGCCATATATCCCAGCATCCTGGCCCTACATTACAAATTAGGGCTTGTTTTTGGTCACTTTAGCAAAACTCTGCAGAGTGTGGTTTATCTCAAATTCTCCATTGAGTTTTTCGAGCAATTCAAGGAAACAACAAATTAAAACAGAAATGTAAAATAACTTACCTTCTTCTCCAATTAGTGTTTCTAAGAGTATTAGAAAGTTCTAGAGGTTGGAGAGAAGTCAGGGGAACATTGCTACAGAAAATTACCTCTGAAGTGATGAAAATGACCCATCCCATTCATATTCTTGGACAGTGACAACAACAAACGTTTATTGAGTGTTCAACACCTGCCAGGCAATTTGTTCAGTGCTTTACCTGTATTCCAAGGGATATCATTGCTGATGTCAGATGGATCCTGGCTGAAAGCCGAGAATACCAGAAAGATGTTTACCTGTGTTTTATTGACTATGCTAAGACATTCGACTGTGTAGATCATAACAAATTATGGATAACATGCAAAGAATAGGGATTCCAGAACACTGAATTGTGCTCATGAGAAACCTGTACATATCAAGAGGCAGTCATTCAGACAGAACAAGGGGATACTGCGTGGTTTAAAGTCAGGAAAGACGTGCATAAGGGTTGCATTTTTTCACCATGCTTATTCAGTCTGTATGCTGAGCAAATAATCCGAGAAGCTGGACTATATGAAGAAGAAACGGGCATCAGGATTGGAGGTAGACTCATTAACAACCTGCATTATGCAGATGACACAACCTTGCATGCTGAAAATGAAGAGGACTTGAAGGACTTACTGATGAAGATCAAAGACCACAGTCTTCATTATGGATTACATCTCAACATAAAGAAAACAAAAATCCTCATAACTGGACCAATAAGCAACATCATGACAAACAGAGAAAAGATTGAAGTTGTCAAGGATTTCATTTTTCTTGGATCCACAATCAACACCCACGGAAGCAGCAGTCAAGAAATCAAAAGACACATTGCATTGGGCAAATCTGCTGCAAAAGACCTCTTTAAAGTGTTGAAAAGCAAGATGTCACCATGAAGACCAAGGTGTGCCTGACCCAAACCATGGTATTTTCAATCTCATTATATGCATGCGAAAGCTAAACAAGGCGTAAGGAAGACCGAAGAATTGATCCCTTTGAATTGTGGTGTTGGAGAAGAATATTGACTATACCATGGGCTGCCAATAGAATGAACAAGTCTGTCTTGGAAGAAGTACAACAAGAATGCTCCTTAGAATCAAGGAAAGTGAGACTACATCTTACATACTTTGGACATGTTGTCAGAAGGGATCAGTCCCTGGAGAAGGACATCATGCTTGGAAAAGCAGAGTCAATGAAAAAAAGGAAAACCCTTCAAAGAGATGGATTGACACAGTGGCTGCAACAACGGGCTCAAGCATAACAACGATCATGAGCATGGCACAGGACTGGACAGTGTTTCATTCTGTGGTACATAGGGTCGCTATGAGTCAGAACCAACTTGACACCTAACAGCAATGACTTACCTGTATCATTTCATTCAATCCTCAAAATAATCCTATAAGGTAGATTTGGAGGGGAAGGGTGAGGCAGTTTAGGCTTAGACTTGACAAAAAGCTTTATTAACTTAGTTAGGTGTGCTTGGGCAAGTTTCTCAACAACTTTTTGCCTCAGTTTCCTCGTCTCTAAAATGTCAATAATCATAGATCTATTTTGAGGATCATATAATTTAGCACACAAAATACAACAGTGTCTTGTAAATAGAAAACTAAAAATTACTACTTTTTAATTATTCTCTCTAGGCAAATTAATGAATACCTTGACTTCCTTCTGAAATTATACTGCCAGCTTTGCTTATGTTTGTGTATTCATTCAAGAAATACGCACTAAGCCCACAGTATGCGCTAACTAGGTACTATGTAAGACAATGAGGAATTAATTATGAGTAAAAGCAGGCAGTCCCTGGGCTCAGTGACATTACAGCCTTATAAATCCCTAAAGCACTCTCATCAGATGACCTCAGATATAAAAATGCAAAGAAAAATAAAATAACTTCATAGTTTACCTACAGTAGTTTTAAGAGTAAATTTTGTTTTAGGCTGCCCAAATATCTTCTAAAACCTTGAAAACCAAAATTTTTTTTTCCATTTTAATTTAAGTATAATCGTAGGATACAAAAGCTTAAAACAATACCTCCATAAATTTTAATCTTTTAAAAATATACTTTGAGGTGTTTATAAAAGAAGATCACAAGCCCTAAATTAGGTATATCTGACAAGGGAGAAGAAAAATGGAAGTAATAATGGTTAGGTATTAACATAAGGGCTGCTCTTGACTCTTTCATTCTTAAAAATACCCAGTTGGCTTATCTTATTACTCTCCTAACAGTCATTATTCTTACTGATGTGACACTGCGTTTGTGTTTACAATTTCAAAACCAGGAGATAATTCACCTTTTATGACAAGGTGCATCAGGAAGCTATAAGGGATCTTACTGATAAAAGAATTATTAGTCTTTGATTAAATATTATGGATGTTGTACCTGAATAAATGGTGCTGAATTCTTTTAGTTTGTGACTGTTGTCCAACATAATATCCAGAAATTTCAGTTCTTACTTTTGTATAACAATAATTCATGTAATACAATGTAATATAGATAGTCTATTTTTTTAACTCCTATTTTTTTGAGATATAATAGCTTGCTAACTTGTTAGCTATAAATATACCAAAGTTTCTTTTAGACAAGTTAACACTAGAGAAATCAATTGGCTGCCTACCCTATTGTGTAAATAACCATTCCTTTCTTTAATCTCTTTTGTAATAGTGGAGGTATCTACACTATTAAAGAACTAAACTCTGAATTACATAACTTGCAGGGACTATTTGACCAGAATTTATGGAGCAAATGAAAAATAAATCTCTAACACAGCCTTATAACTTAGTCCTCTCAGCTCATACCTGTGATTTCCAGAGACAAACTTAATGCTTTCTCTTTCATAATGACCCATTCAGGCTATATTTATCCTCTCAGAGGAGCTAAAAGATTTTCTTTTTCTTTTCGGACCATTTACTAACTAGGCATACTAACTCCTAGCAACCCTGTAGGACAGAGTAGAACAGCCCTATAAAGTTTCCAAGGCTGTAATCTTTGGAAGCAGACTGTCACATCTTTCTCACACAGAGTGGCTAGTGGGTTCAAACTGCCAACCTTTCAGTTAGCGGCCCGGTGCTTTAACCACTGAGCCACTAGAGCTCCTTATATACTCTGTAGATAGAGTTATTGCATAAATTGATATTGTTGAAGGGGAAAAATAAAGGCTGAAAAATACTGATACTTCTCCAGAAGTCAACACTGTATGCTACTGGTTAAAATTTCCTTTGTTAACAGAAATTCTATATCTAAATCTTTTACATGATGTACTGGAAGCTCACCCATGAATGGTTATGGAATCCCACACAGTTGGATGCGTCTCGCAGATCTGCTGGAGCTTGCCTCCTTTAATCAAGGGCACTCTGATCTCCCTTTAGAGGCCTTGCAGTGATTTACAGAGTTTGACCATAGCAATTACCAAATTCAGTCATCACACAGTATCATTAAAGATCCTTTCACTACTCATTAACATCAGCCAGAACTGACATAAAAATTCTCTATGATTACTTGGAGGAATTTTCTCTTTGATTCTAAATGTTTCCTGTGGTTTAGGTTATCAGTCAGAGATAACTGCATAGTTTGGGGCTGTATACTATATGAAGAATGTGGGGACCTAAAGGAACTAACGTATCATTAAACGTGGCACTGTTTCAATGCAGTATATGGCATCCTAGAAGAAAGTCTTCTCTTCAATATAAGATAGCTTTTACTTTCTGATTGCAACTCATTCTAATGTTCTAGTTTTATACCTTTTTGACTGTAAGGGAAAACCATGACCTTTTTCATTCATTCAACTTTTAACTCTTTAAGCAACAATATTTTAACAGAAATAGTTGTCAGAAGATTCTCACTTCTACTCCATGATAATTTATTATTACAGAATATCTTTTTTATAATTATCACTTAGTCACATACACTGGAAGTTGTCAGAAAAACTTGCTTTTTAGTAGTCCAACCTCCAATATGCCCTAGGTTTGCAAATCTGATCTCTATGGTGATTGTTTACTGGAAACTAAAGGCCATGGCTGAGACTCATCTGGACAGAGAGGTCTTTCTCATGAGAAAGACCCCCTTACCTTACTAGGTTCTAACAATGACCCTAGAAGAGGACAGGACTTCTTGATTGACAGTCCCCCTAAGACCACCTAAAGAATGAAGTACACCTAAAAAGGAAATCAGGGTTGCCAAAGAGGGGATAAATGAAGGCTGGGCAGGCAAAATAGCAGAAAATGATGAACATTTTGTAACTAACGCAAATAACTTTTTCTCTGTAACATGTTTATATTTTTAGGTTCTCCGTGAACCTTAAGCACCATTAGAGAGTAGTATTTTAATAATACGGTCTATAAAGTCAGACCTGCATTCGCATCCTAGCTCTGCTTCTTCAAGCTTTAGTGTTTTCAGCATGTTTCCTAATCCTCATAGCACTTCTGTGTTAATTCCATAGGGGTTATTATTAAGTTTTAAAAAATGTAATTCAGGAAGTAGCATGAACTATTTACTATTTCTACTATTATCTACTATTGCTATAGGTAACACTTACTGAGTGCTTAGCATACCCAGTAAGTGCTAGCTATAATGACAGTGAAAATAACCAGTAGTATTTTTACTAAACAACAAAATACATAACTGTCATATCAAAAGGATATTTTTCTAAAGGAGAATTAACTGAACTAGGAACTTTCTTTGGTTAAATAAAATTTTAATTATCATAAATTGCATATGCAAAAACTGTGCGGTCAGAACAAATAAGATGACTTTGTCCTTGTAGGATAACAACAATAATAAACTGCTAATATTATTAAAGCTACCTTTCATTGAGCACCTACTTTGTTCCAAACAAAATACATAATGCCACCACATCCTGAATGATAGTAATTATGAAAAAGAATAATAATATTAAAACTACCCCAGGAAGTAGACAGAGGAGGATACAAATTTTCTGAAGATTTTAATTTGAGAGACTATTTATGAAAAATCATATAAAGTTATTAATATAGAATTAGATACAGGACCTTGGAAGAAGCTCTTAATAGTCACTAGGTAGGTCAGCCTCAGGAAGGAAGTACTGTCATTAGTATCATTTTAAAAAGAAGAAACTGAACCACAGTGTGGTTAGATAGCTTGACCAAAGTATCACAGCTGGTGAATGTTAAAACTAAGCATCAGACTTGATACTGTGTTTTCATTTTATAGATAGATGATAAATCTCATTTTCAACGAGTTCATGTAACTTGCCAGAGGTCCCAGAATTACTGAGTGATGAAGGCAAGATTAAAACCTAGATCTGTCAAACTCTAAAGCCCATGCTCTCTCCACTAAGCTTTTGATGCCAACTTGTGAAAAATTACAGCACAGGATATTGAAATTTTTTCCCGGATTTTTATTGCTTTTGATCAAAGACTCAAAAGAATGAGATTTAGACTGGACCCTGAAGGGAGTTAGGATAATTTCTGAGATGAGATTGATACTTTCTGAGGGCATGTAAGCAGAGGTTGTTTTTTGTATGTTTTAAATGGGGTAGTTTTATAGCTCTTATTTACAACACAGTTTTGTAACTATCAGTTAACTATTATGCAATAGAGCATTTGAGATTTCAAAACTAAAATTTCCATATTAATTTTCATCCTAAGGCTTTCGGAGTTTTAAATAAAAAACCCAGTGTAATAAAAATAACCTATTCTTTGGAGATATGGGCAAGTTTATTATAACTTCAGGATTTCAGGAAATTTCTCATTTTCTTTGATTTCATTACTGTAATCCTTCATAGAACATCCTTTCCTCTTGCATATTATTGTATATACAAATTAAGTAAAATTGATGGTTCTCCCCTTAGTAACAATGATGAAAAACCGTACATCATATGCATCTTAATGCACTACATTGGGACCAGAACAACGATGGTGGGAAATATATTTCTGCAATACTTATTTCTCCATAATATATCTAAACATTTGAAAATTGTATACAACTTGACTGGCAAGATGAAGATGTGATGGGGACACAGTATTCCTTTATATCCTGGTTTGCTTAGGAAAAAAATGGTAAAAAGAAAGAAAGAAAGAAAGAAACACTCTTTCTTGTACCATCAAGTTGTACATATAGGCAGGAGATTTTAGAATATATCAATTATCCAACAATTCCATTGATTTGAAACAGTAGTCATAATACTGAGATTTCTTAACAGGCTTCAATATTCCTTTAATATTCTTTTAATTCTGTCTCTCTCCGTTTCTCTCTCAGCACCCAACACAAATATAAGCCATATATATGGGTAGAATGTCAATCAGTAACATCCCTGATCTATTAATTTTAAGAAAGACGTTGGAAGTATGATGGGACAACAGAACAATTTAATGATATTAAATAGTGTTAGATAGCAGTGGTTCTAAAATTACAATGTAGTGTTGGTCTGTGAGTTTTTTAAATATTTAACAACAAAATAAGAAAAGTAATAACAGTATAGCTAATTATTCATTAAGCTAAAATTATTCCCTTTAAGTAATCATCTTTAATTCTGGGATTACATTTTTTTCTTCTTTTTAAAAGATAAAACATTATTTCTTTCATGTAGCTAAAGTGAAGGAAGGACTATTTTTTAGTAGTCTTAGAGAAATAAAAATTGAGTATTCTACTTAAATCACATTTTTAAATAGAATGTTACTTGACCATATATATCTAAAAATCCAAAAACCACTGCTACATAGAAATTAGTATGGTATATATTTTTGGTAAAACAAACATGTATATATCTTAAAACCCTTAGTGAAATAACCCTTCCCAATGAAAGTAACTTGTGCCAGATTTCTTCTGTTTTCTCTTCCCTACATCTTCATGCCTTCTTGGACTGCAGTACTTCTTAAAGCACCACCATATGTGGCCTTCCAGAATGTTTTACCCACTGTTATGGATTGAATTGTGCCCCTAAAAAAGATATTTTGAAGTTCTAACACCCAGTACCTGTGAATATGACTTTGTTTAGAAGTAAGAGCTTTGAAGATGTTGTCAGTTAATGTGTGGTCTGGAGTTGTGTGGATCCTAACTGAATATGATTGATGTCTTTATAAAAGAGGAGAAGAAACAGAGTGACACACAGAGGGCCATGTGAAGACAGAGAAGGAGTAATGTGCAGCTGCAAGCACCACAGGAACACCTAGGGCTACCAGAAGTGGGCTGAGACAAGAAAGGATCTTCACCTAGAGACTCTGGACAGAGCATGGTTCTGCTGATGCCCTAAAATCATACTTGTAGCTTCCACAAATGTAAGACAATAAATTTCTGCCATTTTAAGTTACCAACTTTGTTTTACTTTGTTACAGCAGCCCTAGGAAATTAACACACTCATTATTGTGGTATTCTGTACACAGTCACCTCAGGTCAGGGACACCATCTTTAACAAAGGAAATGTACTAATGAATTCATGTACATGGAATTCTTATGTCACATCTCTCAGAAGTAACATGTTTGATAGGAATGGAAACCTGAAGACTTTAAGGTGATTACTGAGAGATTAAACCTTTGCTTTCAGCATGTGATCCTACAGATTTCTAAATATGCCATAAGCCAGTGGCCAATATATTGTGCCAAATTTCCTGTTGGCAGTATGCTTAGGTCTGTGATTCCAGAGCAATGACTTTCTTTCTTGTTCTTCAATAAGCTGCTAGGGAAAAAAAAAAAAAGATCTAGACCTAACTGACTACATCTAGATATAGATAAAAACATAACATGGATGTAGATACCGATATCTTCCTTCAGGAAGACATTTAGTTCTACAAATTTAGAGATTTTATGCCCAATGGAAGAATATTTCTTTAGAAATGGTCATAGTTCCAAAAAACTGGAAGCTGAGACTGTCCCTGGCCATTTTGATCTCCTGTGACACTGAACCAACGGGTAGTGAAAAGGGTCATTGTATTGTGCAGGGTAATTGATCCTGATTACTGGGGGGATAATTGGGTTACTTCTACTCAATGAGGCTAATGAAAACTATATTTGGAATCCAGGGGTTGCCACTGGGTGTCTTTTTAGTGTCCCCATGTCCATAGTATTGATCCATGGAAAACAACACAGTGAATAAAGAACCAACGACACAAATAATGCAGGAATAAAGGTTTGGGTCATTCACGAGGTAGAGTTTCATTTGAATAAGGCAGAGTGAAAGGGAAACATGAATGGTCATCGAGGGCAGCTTGGGATTCATGAATGATGACATAGGCAGGGACTAAAGTAGCTATATTTCACATTTATTAATTAGCTCTTCCCCACCACATCACTTTTTTTCTATTTTAGTTTACATGAAGAACACAAAAGAACTTTAAGTTTTAAGTTTCAGGTGGGAGGAAGACCTAATTTATGTCTACCTTTTATGATAAGGTAGCTGACTGAACTTCATGCTTCCTTATGTTGGAGACACAAACTCTTCACCCAGAAGGAAGACAACAGCGGATGCTCAAAGGCAAAAAGTAGACTGTGCCTGGTGTCTTTACATTTCCAGATTTACTTCACCCCCTTCTCCATCCTGTTCTATTTCTTCAGGAGGTTGATATCTATGGACTATGCTAACAGCGCCACCCTTGCCACTGGTCTGGGGTTGGAGTCTGTCTTTGTATAGACCTTGTTGGAGATCAGGGAGACAGGTGAAGAGAGAGAAGGGGGGTGAGGGAGAGGAGAGAGAAATCAAAGTACTTACCCCCATGGCGCTTTCATTCTGAGGTTGCCTTGAGGTGTGTGTCCCTCACATAAAGGTCATTTAGTGTCAAGGTGACTCAACTCAAAGCGGTCTTCTCTAAAAGATTCTCTTTCTTTTGGATTCCAGTTCCGTCTCTCCCTCTGACATGTTAGTTCTAAGGGTACAGAGAGCTAAGCTGCTGTTACACCTGGATCCTTGCACTGTTCTTTCGGGTGTTTTGTCCCACCAAAAACTTTGTAATCAGTCCTTTGGGAAAAAAAAAAAAACTATTTTTGAATTATCCAAAGATATATAAGCTATCTGTTTCTTGTAGGAATTTTGGCTGATGTAAAACCATATTTGGTCTGGGTGGTGCAAACAGTTAAGTGCTCAACTACTAGCCAGAAGGTTGGTGGTTCAAACCCACTCAGAGGTGCCTCAGAAGACAGACCTGGTAATCTACTTCTGAAAGGTCACGACTTTGAAAACTCCATGGAGCAGTTCTACTCTGTACACACGGGGTCCCTGTGAGTCAGAAGATCACTTGACCGCAACTAACAACAACAATGGCATTTCATTTTATCCTAAGAGTAGAAAACACTGAAGATAGAGCACAATCCAGTCATAAAAAATCAGAAAGCAGATATATGTAGGAACAGGGAGGTGAGGGCAGAAAAGTTACAAAGCAGAAAAGAAGCTATTAATTATATAACATGTAATTTGTAGCAGTCACTATCCATATTAGAATAGAATTAACAAACACTCTTTAAAAAATGAACTGTGAGATATCACATAAGCAAATTATAGGAGTTTTCTGCTGAAAATAATGGTTCAAATATGAGAAAGAGGCATTGCAGCACAAATTAACATGTACAAAGGACAACACAGAATAAACAATACAGAATCAGCTGCCCTTGATCAACATTAGAAGCAAAGGATACCCCATGGGGAAGTGCAAGACAATTCTCGTAGCACACCTGACTGAGGATATTTCAGTTTCTTAGTGTGAAAAAGAAAAATTTTAAATGTATATATATATATATTACAGTCTCTTGCATAGTACCAATTTGCAATTAAATATCATTGGTGTGTTGTTACTATTAACATATTATTTTTGTTTTTAAGTTTGTTTGAATAAGGTCATTAATTAAAAAAGAAAAAAATAAGTTTCATGACAGTGGGTAAGTAGATGTAAATATAGTTAAACCAAACAAAATTAGTGGCTGTCAAGCCAATTCTGACTCATGGCTACCACATGTATGCCAGAGTACACCCGAGCTCCTTCGAGTTTTCAACGGCTAATTTTTCAGAAGTAGATCATCAAGCCTTTCTTCTATGGTGTCTCTGGATATATACTAACTGCCAACCTTTTTGTTAGCAGACAGGTACTTTAGCTGTTTGCACCACCCAGGGACTATAGTTAAGTAAATAATAACTAGGTTATAATCTGAAGTGGGTTGTTATTATTGTTGTTAGCTGCCATCAGGTAGGCTTTGACTCATGGTAAACCTATGTATAACAGAAGGAAATGTTGCCGTGTTCTGCTCCATCTTCATGATTGTATGTTTGAGTCCATTGTTGCAGCTATTGTGTCAGTTCATCTCATTTGAGAGTTTCCCTCAGTTCTCCTCTGCTTTACCAACCATGATGTCCTTTTCTAGTGATTGGTTTTTCCACAGTTCGAATACATCAATTCTTCTTCTGCCCTCATTTTTCATTGTTAAGCTTTTGCATGTATATAAGGCGTTTACTTACTCTTGAAATATTATATTCCAGAATGAAGTTGGGGAGGGAACTGATACTATCATTATGAAGAAGATATTTTCTTTAAAAAAATACCTTTTTTGGGAAATATTTAGGTACACTACAAAGTACTCATGAATAGCAAAAAATTATTTAGGGAAAAACAATCTACCTTTAGTATGCCAAATGATAAGAATTAGCTTGCTTCTAATATAAAAACCTCACTTTAAGAGTTCCTAACCATGTTCCTTACCTACTGTATTATTTTTTGCCTTTCTGAATACATAAAACAATAAGAGGAGACAAGTTACATAATACAACTCTATTTA
Source organism: Trichechus manatus latirostris (assembly GCF_000243295.1). Taxonomy (NCBI): domain Eukaryota; kingdom Metazoa; phylum Chordata; class Mammalia; order Sirenia; family Trichechidae; genus Trichechus; species Trichechus manatus. Next base: position 5,405,434 of record NW_004444078.1, read on the forward strand.
TTAGTATGATGTCTTTTATTTTTAAATCATAGCATATTTACTTTTGCTTTAAATCAATGCTTTCTTGAAACTAGTGGTTGTGAATTTTTCTCTTGAAAAAAATATTTTTCCTCAATCATATCTCAGAAAGAGATACAGGGTTACTTCTCTTATATCAAGAAATTCCAAAGGTCAATATATTTATTTTTTTAAAAAAATGAACAAAACTCTCTTTAAAAAAGGGGGGAGATTTTATTATGCTTCTAATATGCTGTGTTCTGAGTACCTCTCAAAATGAATGAATGACAATGAATAAATAGATTCGTTCAGAAACCACACTGAAATAGACAAATAACTATCAATTAGATTAGTTAATAAAAGACAACTTTTTCATCAAAATGCATAAAATAACTACAGATACGTTAACAAAGTATTGTTATTAATTACTATATAGGGATTAAAGTTTCCAAACCAAAATTATTTTACAGTTTGGTATTTTGATGTAATTAGAGCAGATACTACAGAAAGGGATCAAACTTCATCAAACTCCAGGTTTTCTGAGGAGAAATCAGAGGAGAGTGGGATGCCAGGTATTTATCTTGCTGATTTGAACTATTAGTAAATACTCAAAGTTTTTTTTTTAATATAGGCTTAGAAATATTTGTAAATGCTAAGCAATCATGCAGTTTTATATATATTTGCTATTTATTACAGAGTTTTAAGTATTTGTGATGTTCTAGATGCTGTCTAGTTCAGAAACTGGAAGGTTATATTAATTACCAGCTTCATATTAACTTATCATCCATATGTGAAGAACAGAAATTTTTGCCGATTTTTATAGTTTTTGTTATTCATCTTAAAACTTCTTCCTCTCTCCTAGATGACTGATGGTTTCCATTCAGGTTTTCTCCAATAGAAAATATTCTTTGTAAAAATTACCCTAATAAAAACATATGTTTAAATGGCAAGGTATTAACTAACTATGCATTTGGGCTACTGACTTAACCTCTGTAGTCTATTTCTTGCATTATTTTACTCAACATGCATTCCAAATCCTTTCCACTATACATAGGCATGAAACTTTTAGTACATTTCCTAGATCCCTTGCAACTACCGTTCTGGATGTGACTTAGATTTTGCTAAAGAGATGCATTTGTTGAGACTTAGATTCAAGAAGTAAATCACTAAAGAGGCTAAGCCTAAGGTATCCATTTTCCTTAGGTAGGTCACATAGAAGCCAGGAGTTCATTAACAGCTTTCTGATTCCTAGTCTGAAGCCAAAGTAGTTTGTTCCTAGAACTATCAATTCTGCTGGTTGTTACCTTACACCAATATAGTGACTAAAGTTGAGTGATTCTCGAATCAATGACCTGGTTTCCCAGATTCTTAATTGTTACATATGGAACCCTCAGTTGAGTGGCTCTGTGGTGTTTTGCTGAATGTGATTCTTAGTGACCCAACCTAATAACTGATCCTCCAGCCATTTCCATACTTTTGTAAGCACACATGCCCTGTATTAAAATCTCTCTCTCTTAAATTATCTGGAGAGATCACCATTATATTCAACTGTTTCCATACTAAACATTAACTTATGGGCTATTATGAGGAACAAATGGGGGTGATTAATAGAAAATAATTAGGAAATTCAAGAACTGGGCAATCAGAAAATGTTAGAAAAATTGGTAGAGAAATCCCGTAACGGATATATTTTTTCTAAGAAAATATCTGTTTTATTGTTGTGGAAAATCTGAGGCACACACCTTCTCCTCGCTTATCAATTATCTTGTTGTCCGACATTTCACATTTACGGCAATAGTAAAAAATTCTGGTATTCGACTATTTTGTGCATTAACCATGTACATCTGGCAGTAACGAATGCCGAGGTATGAGGCGAGAGTAACTCTGGCTGTGATGGGTAAGGTTAGGTGTCAGCTTGTCTGGGCCATGTTTCTCAGTGGTTTGGCAGTTATGTAATGACTTAATTTGGCACTTATGTAATAATGTAGTCATCTTCCATTTTGTGACTTGATGTGGTCATCCTCTATTTTTGCATAACGCTGTTTTTGCATAATGACCTGGTCTTTGGAAACTAACCATGCTGATAGGTAAGGAAAGGGTGTGTAAGTTTTGCCAGAATTTTGAGTTGGAGAAATTTTCCAATGTTAATAACTTATTTCACTTTTACTTATATTATTTGACTTCTCTTTACTATGTTCTTTTTCCCACAAAAGCCAAATGCAAACACAGCCAAGCCAATTAAAATACTGAAGAATCAGTCTACATGGGTCATTGCTAGCTGTGTTAGCAATTGATTTAGATTGCCAAAAGATAATTTGAAAAGTGGTTTATTCTTGTAACTGATCAATGTTTCTCCACTGTATTTCATTGATGTCACTCTGTATATCCATGATTACATTTTTCTTTATAATTTGGAATTGAGTTTCAAACAAATATTTAAAGTCATTTTATTTGTTTATCTCTACATCCAATGAAGAATTATAGATTAAGAAAATAGTTTCAATAATTGAAAGAAAATTAAATAAATAAATAGATGACTCTATGTAGTCTTATTTCTCAGAAATAAAGGCTAAAGAAAATGAAAATAAAAGCCAATTTCTAAGTTATGCAGGAAATAAATAAATGGAAAACAAATTAGTTATACAGTGTGATGTTGAACAGTATATACAATGCGTATATATGAATGTCACATTATATATACATATATATACTGTTTACATAGGTTATGATCATATAAGTGGCAGAATTGAGTTCACTGTATTCTTCATCTCATGGTACAATATTACCATCTATACAAGGGCTCTTCCTCTAAACATTTGTTTTCCCTTCAGCGTTGGTCTGTACCTCCATTCTCCTCCTTTTCTTATTATTCAATCTAATGTGTTTGGTACATGTCTTTAATATGAATGCACCCTTATTTAAAAGAAGTGGAATTATTTGGTTCATGTGCTTCTGACTTGCACAAATGATACTCACCTACATATATAATTTTTCTAATTTTTTTTCATTCAACACTATACATTAATATATTTGTCGAATGTTTATCTTGTACTTTGTCCTAACTTCTGCACAGTATTCCATTACAGTTCATTTATCCATTTTCCTACCAATGGACACCTAGGTGCTCACAATTTCCTGTTATCATAATAATGCAATAATGGATCATGGGAATGTCTCTTGAGCATACACTCAGTAGCAAGATTGTACTATCATAGGAAATAAGCAATCTCAGTTCCACCAAGGATTGGTAGTTGGCCCTCCATAATGGTTTGCCCAGTGTCCACTCCGATCAGCAGGATAAGTCTGCTCTCAATTCTCTACATTCTCACCAACACTTGATGTTACCTGATTTGCTATTTTTTATATCTAATGCATATAAAGTGACAGCTATTAAGAAGATATACAATTTATCTATCCAAAAAGGCATTTTTTGAGAGCTCAGGGGAGCAATAATAATAACTGCAGAAGGATATCAGTAATAAACTGAGATCATCCTGAACAAACCAGGACAGTCACCCAATCATTAATACTTTAATTGGCAGGTCTTTGATTATTAGTGAAGTTGAACATTTTCTCCTAAATATACTAGCCATCAGATAAATCTTCTAACAAATATATATTTGTATCCTTTGCCTGTTTTTCTTCTGGTTTCCTATCTTTTTCTTATTAATGGACAAAAATTTACTGTATATTTTAAGTCTAATCCCTTTGTTTCAATTATCTTCTCCCAGGCTGTCATTCATCTCTCTTTGTCTATTGTGTACTTCACTGAAGAGAAATATAAGTAAACATATTTCATGTTTTTGGAGACTTAAGCAACAATATTTCTTCACTTCCTGGTAACAAAAATATTCTTTTTTTTTCTTTCTTATATGTAGCATATTACCTCTCACATTTAGGTCTTTGATCTTTCTAATGCTCACTTTTATATAGGTGTGATGTCCACATAGAACCTAGCTTCTCGATCCTGCCTCCTATACAATCTATCCTTTCCATGCAAATTCATTGAGCCATACCCAGCATGCACCAAGTTCCCATATATTAATGGAACTTTTTTTTCTGGACTATTTTGCTCAATTGATTGTAGCTGTCTGGTCACATGTATATACTAGGAGGCTTTTATTATTATATCTTTGCAATATGTCTTAATATCTGATAAGTTAAATATCCTTTTTTTTTTTTGTAAAACTTTCTTAGCTGTCTGTGGCCCTTTTTTCTTACATAAAATAAATAAATAAATCAAGTGGTCAAATTGCACAAAACTTCTTATGAGGTTTTGATTTTAAGTGTATTGATTTTATAGATTAGCTTGGGTACCAGAAGATTTTATAGTTGTATCTCAGAAGATCCAAACACCATCACCATGATACTTGAAAGAGCTGAAGTCCTTGCATGTAATTTCTGCCATACATTTACTTTTTCATTTTAAATTTGGTAGAGGGGCACCTGAATAGCCGAAGCTCGCCCACATCCAGATGTGTGGATTCAGGGGAGACTGTGAAATTCTATGTTTATGTTTTATATCCAGTAGAGGAAGACAGGCTAGCATATATGGAGCCAATTCAGAGCACCTGCCCCAATGATAGTAACTTTAAAAAATGTAACTACCTCCTACTCACACCTCACTTCTCCCACCCCAAACACATTCCAATTTCCTCTGTACATAGCAAACTTCAGTTTAAAATTCTGTTTCCCATATTGATTTCTTATAAAGAAAAAAATATATTATTTTGGCTGGCATAAGCATTCTGGATACTTGGCAGTCATAAATCCCATTTAAAATTAATAAATTAGAATTCTAGTTTAGTTTGTCATATGACACATTTTCAGGAAAACTTATAATCACTAGGGATTATAAAAATATCAATTTTATAGGTCTTTTAAAGTGTGATATAGTGCTTGTAAAAATAGCTACTATAATTCCTCCTGTCCATGTATGCACAATGCTTTATAGTGTGTCATTGCACTCTCCAGTCAAGATATGGTATTTATTTCCCTACCCTGTATAACAGGCTGGCTTTGGGACTTGCGTTGACCAATAGAATGAAGCAGAATGTTGTTTGCATTCCATACCTAGGCCTCAAAAGTACTTGCAGCTTCCATTTTCACCTTCTCAGAACCTTGAGATAACTATATAAAGAAATATGGGCTAGCTCCTTTAAGAGGAGAGACTTGAAAGAATTGTGAGTAAATGAAAGGTTCACTATTTTAAGCCAGGGTTGGGAGACTATAAGCCATAGGCAAAATCTAGTTCACCATTATTTATTTAAGGACTTCAAGCTGAGAATCATTTTTACATTTTTAAATGATTAATAGTCAAAATAATAACAATGATAAGCAACATAGACTTCATGTGTCCCACAGTCTAAAATATGTACTCTTTGGCCCTTTACGAAAAAGTTTTCTGACAACTGTTTTAAGCCACTGTGTTTTAGGTGGTTTGTTATGCAACAATAGATAACTGATATATAAAATGCAAATAGCTTGAATCTTGCTTGTCAAGCCAATCAAAATCAAGGTAATTCTCTGATGGACCTTGATTTAAAGGGAAGCCTGCATACAGTGATGATACTTTTGTTCCATCTCACTCAAATTGCATCCATAAATATCCACATATGCCATTTAAAATGAAATTATCAGGGTAATATATGATTATGAAAATATTTCATAAATTACAAAATACTATAAAGTATAAGGTGGGATGATTGATTTTGAGGGTAGAGAGGCAAATGATAACTAGCTTCTGGACTAGAGTGGATATTTAAAAGTAGTTTTTTAAATAATTTAGCACTGGTCTTACCAAAATATAATAAAATAAATCAGACAAAAAAACATAAACTGCTTTTCAAGATACATTTTAAAGTTTTATATTTTCCACTGGTTTCCTACTTTATAATTCATAGTCAATAATTACTAGGGTAGTAATTGATTATATCAGGTACATGGGCATATAGACTGAATCATATTCATTTTGCTTAATTTGTTCTAGCCAATGTTGAAAAAGTATGCAAAATTTTCATTAACAATAGTCTGGCCTTGCATGAATTATAGATAGATATACATATAGGTATCCTGTTGCCATTGAGTTGATTCTGACTCATAGCAACCCTATATGTCAGAGTAGAACTGGCCCATAGATTTCCCAAGGCTGTAATCTTTATGGAAGCAAACTGCCACGTCTCTCTCCTACAGAGCAGCTGATGGGTTCAAACCTTTGACTTTTCGGTTAGCAGATGAGCACTTCACTACTGTGCCACCAGGACTCATTAGACATAGGTATAGCTATAGATATAGAAATGTAGATTTTTTTAGTTTCACTTTGGTCACCATAATTTCCCTAAAACTAATTCATTCCGTAAATTATCATTCAGTGCTTGGATTCCCTGATACAACTTTTCCACTTGTATTGTTCCAGTTTGTTACTCTAACATTTATCTAAAAAGTATATCTTCCTATTTCTTTCCAATATTCCAAAACAAATATCATTACCATACATTATTCTTCTTTATTATTAAAGTTCTGTTATGCATATTATTATATTTTCTCTATAGTTTTGTTGTTGTTAGGTGCAGCCGAGTCGATTCTGACTCGTAGTGACACTATGTACAACAGAAAGAAACACTGCCCTGTCCTGTAACATTCTCACGGTCGTTACCATGTTTGAGGCCACTGTTGCAGCCACTGTGTCAATCCATCCCATCAAGGGTCTTCCTCTTTTTCATTGACCCTCTACCTTACCAAGCATGATGTCCATCTCCAGGGACTGGTCCCTTCTGATAAAATGTCCAAAGTAAGTAAGACGAAGTCTCGCCATCCTCATTTCCAAGTAGCACTCTGGATGTGCATCTTCCAAGACAGACTTCGTACTTCTGGCAGTCCATGGTATACTGAATATTCTTTACTAACACCATAATTCAAAGGCATCAATTCATCTTTGGTCTTCCTTATTCATTGTCCAGTTTTTGCATGCATAGGAGGCAATTAGAAATATCATGGCTTGGGTCAGGCACACCTTAGTCCTCAAAGTGACATCTTTGTTTTTCAACACTTTAAAAAGATCTTCTGCAGCAAATTTGCCCAAAGCAATACGTCATTTGATTTCTTGACTGCTGCTTTCATGGCGTTGATTGTGGATCCAAGTAAGATGAAATCCTTGACAACTTCAATATTTTTTATCTGTTTATCATGAACTTGCGTATTATTGGTCCAGTTGTGAGGATTTTTGTTTTCTCTGTGTTGAGGTGTAATCCATACTGAAGGCTGTGGCCTTTGATTTTCATCTTTATATTACCCGCTGCAGTCAAGTCAATTTCAACTCACAGCAACCCTATAGGACAGTGTAGAACTGCCCCTAGGGTTTCCAAGGAGTGACTGGTGGATTTGAACTGCCAACTTTGTGGTTAGCAGCCTGAGCTCTTAACCACTGAGCGACCAGGCCCCATCCTATATTAGTGAAGATAAATTAAATTACAAATAACAGGACTATAATGACAGCAGCTTAAAAAGAAAAGTTTATCTCTTGTTAAAAAGTTTTAGTGGTTTTGTTCCATAAAAGTCAGGAATGGTAGACTGGTATGTTGGTTGATAATGTTCAGAACTCAGGATCCTTTCATCTATCCTCTTTACCATTCTTAGCTGATGCCCTTGTCCACCTGATACAAGATGGTTCAACACCAATGGCATTCTAGTCAATAGAACTAAATTATATGGCTACATATAGCTTCAAGGGAGACTGGAATAAGTAATCTTTATTCAGGGAGCCATAAATTCAGTTTTATTGTTATTATTATAAAAGAAGGGAGACAGTGGATCTTAAATAGGGTGACCATAAGTTCCAGTTTGCTGCGTAAGTTTAGGATTACATGTGTGCTTTGAGAATTCCTTCAGGATTGAGCCCCCTTTCACTCTCAGTGGACTGCCAATTTAGAAAATAAACTATTTGGATGCCTAATATTAGAGGAAAATAACAATAATCCGAGAAGCTGGACTATATGAAGAAGAACAGGACATCAGGATTGGAGGAAAACTCATTAACAACCTGCAATACAGATGACACAACCTTGCTTGCTGAAGGTAGAGAGCACTTGAAGCACTTTACTGATGAAGATAAAAGACCATAGCCTTCAGTATGGATTACACCTCAACATAAAGAAAACAAAAATCCTCAAAACAGGATCAATAATAAGTAAATTCATGATAAACAAAGAAAATACTGAAGTTGTCATGGACTTCATTTTACTTGGATCCACAATCAACACGCATAGAAGCAGCAGTCAAGAAATCAAAAGAGAAGACTTCCAGCAAAATGGCGCTCTAGGCAGAAGCACCACGCCAT
>NW_004444078.1:5414438-5415823 GCF_000243295.1 Trichechus manatus latirostris
ACCGGCTGCTTGAATTCCACCAGCCTGCACTAGCTGGCTCTCTGAGTACCATTTGTTGGCTGCTGGTGTTGCTTTTTTTTTCCTGCTTCTTTTGATTTCTTCCTTACCTCTCACCACCTCCCCCTCCTTTTGCTCAAATACCTGGCTCCGTGCACCATCTTTCCTTCTTCCTGAGGGGCTATGGAGATCTGTTCGAGTGTGGAGCTGCTTCCCGGTCTGGGCTGCCACGCTGGTGGGATCCCGGGGCCTTTGTTTGTTTCTTTGTTTTGAATTGTTTGTTTGTTTCATTTTCCTTTTCTTGAGTTGGAGCCCTTTCTGGCCAGGTGGTGCTGCATGGCAAGGAGACTACCCCCTCGGCTTACACAGATGTGCAGCGGGATCTCTGAGGGCATTTCTTTTCTTGTTGTTTTTTTTTTTTTAATTTGTTTTGTTTTCTTTTCACTCTTTTTCTCTTCTTGTCTTTCTTCATTACTCAGTTTCTCGTCTCTCTATATCTTCCTTCTCTTTCTGTTCCCTGAACACCTGGCATTGTATACCTCTACACCTTCTAGCCAGGCTGGACTGAAACACCTGAGAGTGACTTCCCCAGACCTCATAGCTGCACCAGTGGTATCCCTAGGAACTTTGCGGTTCTTTAACCTTTCCAATTTTTATTTATTCATTCTTTTCTTTTCTTTTTGACCTCTTCCCCTTTCTGTTTTTCTCCATTTCATAGTCTCTCATCTCTCCACTCCAACAGCAAGCTCCCCTAGCATTCTTTTTTGTTTGTTTGTATGTTTTTAACTCCTGTTCCTCTCTCCTTTCTCCCATATCCATCTTAGCTCCACACATAACAATCTCACCACTATATCCTGCCTACCTGCACAATGCACTTAACATCACACCATCAAGCAGCACAGGCATGGCCTACTGGAACCTGCCCTGCAGTGATTACCATCCCGCCCTGGTGGCTGTAGCACGTGCCGCAAACAACCCGTCCCAGTAACTCCTCTTCAGCTAGACCTGCCATGCTCTACCATATCTGAGTGATTGACCCTGCCAATTAGAGAAGGAGATGGAAAGTACTGTCCCCACAGATGAGCAAACAACAAAGAACATACAGCCTGCCTGCTCAGACATGGTAAAATTTTTTTAAAAAAAGGGGGGGGACAAAACAAACAAATCTACAATCAATAAATGAGAAAAATAACTACTTAAACTCCCGAAGACAGCAGACAATATCAAAACATTTACAAAAACAGGACAGGATGGTTCCAGTAGGCATCCAAAATAAAACACCAGATGGCTCTCCAGTGGAAGAAAATGCACTAGAACTACCTGATAGGGAATTCAAATCTCTAATACTCAGAATTCTCCAAGAACTGAGGCAAAAAGCTGACAAACAT
>NW_004444078.1:5421716-5469565 GCF_000243295.1 Trichechus manatus latirostris
TGACATGTTGTGGGGTTGTTAACCAATGTCATAAAACAATACGTGTACTACTGTTTCACGAGAAACTATTTGTTCTGTAAGCCTTCACCTGAAGTACAATTAAAAAAAAGAAAAAAGAAATCAGAAGACATATTGCATTGGGGAAATCTACTGGAAAAGACCTCTTTAAAGTGTTAAAAAGCAAAGATGTCACCTTGAAGACTAAGGTGTGCCTGACCCAAACCATAGTGTTTTCAGTTGCCTCATATGCATGCAAAAGCTGGACGATGAATAAGGAAGACCAAAGAAGAATTGATGCCTCTGAATTGTAGTGTTGACAAAGAATATTGAATATACCCTGGACTGTCAAAAGAACAAACAAATATGACTTGGAAGAAGAACAACCAGAACACTCCTTAGAAGCAAGGATGGTGAGACAATGTCTCACCTGCTTTGTACAGGTTATCAGGAGGGATCAGTCCCTAGAGAAGGACATCATGCTTGGTACAGGGTCAGCGAAAAGGAGGAAGACCCTCAGACGGATGGACACAGTGGCTGCAACAATGGGCTCAAGCATAACAATGATTGTGAGGATGGCACAGGACTGGTCAGTGTTTCATTCTGCTGTACATAGGGTCACTAGGAGTCAGAACAGACTTGGCGGCACCTAAAAACAACAATTAAAAAAATGTCTTCCTTAAGCATTATGCTCTTTTAAGAATTGTCTTATACGGGATCAAATTGACAACAGCAACTCAAAAGATTAGAGGGCAGTGAGTTTATGTTAATGAGGGAGGAACATCTCAACTGTTGCATAACTCCAAGAATGTAATCGATGTCACCAAATTGTACATGTAGAAGCTGTGGAATTGGTGTATGTTTTGCTGTGTATATTCTCAACAACAAAATAAGTAAAATATGGAAAAAGAATTCATGGGTCAGAGGATTTTTCTTTCACTGTGAATAAATATAGCATTTCACATACATTTGAATGTCTATGACTTACAGAGTATTGTTTTTGTCAGTTATTTTTTAGAAGACTTTTGTTAGAAATCATACTCTAAGGATCAACAATGAACACCACTGGTAGGTAACGTCTAGGACCATGTTTCATGTATCCGTCCCTTAGAATGTACTCAATAGAGCATGTCCATAAGCTAGATAATTACTGTAGTTTAAAGCGTTTATTAAAGAACAAAGAATCTTACATAGGAAAGCATTTTTGGTATGTTAAGAGAGTGTATTGTATCCTGGTTATTTTACTTTAGGAAGATTGTCTATTTGCCTCATTTTGATTCTGTGTTTCTTTTATCATGTTAATTTTAGGTGTCCAGAAACCTTATGTCCCAATTCTCTTGAAACCACAGAGTGTTTTTATCTTGTTGTATTTCCCTTCAGCACATAGATCCAATATGGCCCAATTCCTATAGGAAAATGCAAATACCTAAAACAATTTCATATCCCTTGGAAAATTCAGTGTAGCTCCAGCATTCATCTATATGCTGAGGAACTTCCAATCACCACTGAAGCCTATTTCTGATTTTGTGCCTACAGAACATAGAAAGCTGAGAGAATCTAGCACAGAAAAAATTGGGGGATTCATTTTTATTATATAAATCCAGTTAGGTGCCTAATAATGTAGCTTGTATACACTATTTTAAGACTCAGAAATAACAAGCTATGTGACTAATATTACACAGTGGACCTGCCACCCAGTTCAGACCTAAGGTGGATAGAGAGAGAAAGAATACAGCTGCACAAGTATGTGTATATATAAGCATATATACACTCATATGCATAAATTCTAGATCTGTCTGGTGAGAAGGCCTGGGAACAGATACTTGCTTTAAATACTACACTGTAATAAAAGGACCCAGGCATGGTTCCTTGGAAAAATGGCTCGTTACGGGACTTAAGTACAAGAAAGCCTGGAACATCTTTTCTTGAAATTCAGGAAGTGCTCCAAGAAAAATCAAAAGAATATTTAAAATCAAAGACGTCCAACCCCTAGGAATATATCCTAGAGAAATAAGAGCCGTCACACGAATAAACATATGCACACCCATGTTCATTGCAGCATTGTTCACAATAGCATAAAGATGGAAACAACCTAGATGCCCATCAATAGATGAATGATAAACTATGGTACATACACACAATGGAATACTATGCAACGATAAAGAACAATGATGAATTTGTGAAGCATCTCACAACGTAGATGAATCTGGAGGGCATTATGCTGAGTGAAGTAAGTCAATCACATAAAGACAAATATTGTATGAGACCACTACTATAAAAACTCATGAAAAGGTTTACAGACAAAAAGAAATAATCTTTGATGGTTACGAGGGAGGGAAGGGGTGAGGGTGGGAAAACACTAAATAGACAATAGATAAGTGGTAACTTTGGTGAAGGGTAAGACAGTACACCATACTGGGGAAGCCAGCACAACTTGTTCAGGGTAAGGTCAAGGAAGCTCCGTGGACAAATCCAAACTCCCTGAGGGACTGAATTGCTGGGCTGAGGGCTGTGGCGACCACGGTCTCAGGGAACATCTAGCTCAAATGGCATAATATAGTTTATAAGGAACATGTTCTACATTCTACTTTGATGAGTAGCCTTTGGAGTCTTAAAAGCCTGTGAGCAGCTATCTAAGATACTCCACTGGTCTTACCCCTTCAGGAGCAAGGGAAAATGAAGAAAACTAAAGACACAAGGGAAAGATTAGTCCAAAGGACTAATAGATGACAACTACTATGATCTCCACCAGACTGAGTCCAGTACAACTACATAGTGCCCGGCTACCACCATCAACTGCTCTGGCAGGGATCACAATAGAGGGTGCCGGACAGAGCGGGAGATAAATGCAGGACAAAATTCTAACTCAAAAAAAACCAGACTTACTGGCCTTACAGAAACTGGAGAAACCCCGAGAGTATGGCCCCCAGACACCCTTTTAGCCCAGTAATCAAGTCACTCTAGAGGTTCACCTTTCAGTCAAGGATTAGACAGACCCATAAGACAAAACAAGAATAAAGGGGCACACCAGCCCAGGGGCAAGGACTAGAAGGCAGGAGGAAAGCTTGTAATTGTAAACCTAAGGTCGAGAAGGGAGAGTACTGACATGTCATGGGGTTGTTAACGAATGCCATAGAACAATATATGCACTAACTGTTTAATGAGAAGCTAGTTTATTCTGTAAAACTTCATGTAGAGTTTAATTAAAAAAAAGACTTCAAAAAACAATCAAAGGTGTTCATCAAAATTATATTAATCCTCAAGTATATATAAACTATGTTTTATATTTATTTTCTCAATGATGATAAACGTACAGTTATGTACTGAAGTATAACACAGTGGGGAATGATACACATATAGAGGTGTGAGTCCTGAAAATTGCTTGATATGTATTTATATGTCCTTCAATACAGGAAAGAGTTAAGTAAATTATTTCTTTGACAATCATATTTTAAATTTAAATCTTATCCCTATCCCCAAATTAATTGTTATGTAATATTCTTTATGATTATAAATAACTTTAAGTGTTATATTTTGCAGTGTTTAAGTAGTTATTACCTAACCAAAGTTTCATTATTTAACACATTTTTATGAATAATCTTCTATGTGCTACTGGGCATTGCGGTGTAGTCGTTAGGTGCCATCGAGTCGGTTCTAACTCATAGCAACCCCATGCACAGCAGAATGAAACACCACCTGGTCTTGAGCCATCCTCACAACCACTGCTATGTTTAAGCCCATTGTTGCAGCCACTGTGTCAGTCCATCTCATTGAAGGTCTTCCTCTTTTTGCCGACCCTCTACCATACACTTGGTAAAGTACTGGACATTTGCAACCAATAAAGCAGATAGATACCATGTCACCTTCAGAAAGTTTACAGCTTAGTAGGACAGGTAGACATTCAACAATATGTTCCGTGGAGGCGAATGTTTAGAAAAAAAAAAAAAGCATAATGTGCTAAGGTAATGTGGAGTAGGAGACTCTAACCCAGTGTAGGAATTCCTGAGAAAAAGATGCTTAATGAGAGGGAACTAACAGAAATTCAAGCCAGATTCAGAAGAGGACCCGGAACAAGGGATACCATTGCTGTCAGATGGATCTTGACTAAAAGCAGAGAATAACAGAAAGATGTTCACCTGTGTTTTATTGACTATGCAAAGGTATTCGATCATGTGGGTCATAACAAATTATGGATAACACTGAGAAGAATGGGAATTCCAGAATGCTTAATTATGCTCATGTGAAACCTGTACATAGACCAAGAGACAGTCATTAGAACAGAACAAGGGAATACTACGTGGTTTAAAATTAGGAAAGGTGTGTGTCAGGGTTGAACAAATAATCCAAGAAGTGGGGCTATATGAAGAAGAAAGTGGGATCAGGATTGGAGGAAGACTCATTAACAACCTGCAATATGCAGATGACACAACCTTGCTAGCTGAAAGTGAAGAGGACTGGAAGCACTTACTGATGAAGATCAAAGACCACAGCCTTCAGTATGGATTACACCTCAACATAAAGAAAACAAAAATCCTCACAACTGGACCAATAAGCAACATCATGATAAATGGAGAAAAGATTGAAGTTGTCAAGGATTTCATTTTACTTGGATCCACAACCAACACCATGGAAGCAAAGTCAGGAAATTAACCAATGCACTGCATTGGGATATCTGCTGCCAAAGACCTCTTTAAAGTATTAAAAAGCAAAGATGTCACTTTAAGCACTAAGGTCTGCCTGACGCAAGCTATGGTGTTTTCAATCCCCTCATACGCATGCGAAAGCTGGACAACGAATAAAGAAGACCAAAGAAGAACTGATATCTTTGAATTATGGTGTTGGCAAAGAATATTGAAGATATCATGGACTGCCATGAATGAACAAATCTGTCTTGGAAGAAGTACAGCAAGAATGCTCCTTAGAAGCAAGCACATGTTATCAGGAGGGACCAGTCCCTGGAGAAGGACATCATGCTGGGTAAAACAGAGGGTCAGTGAAAAAGAGGAAGACCCTCAGTGAGATGGATTGACATAGTGGCTGCAACAATGGGCTCAAACATAACAACGATTGTGAGGTTGGCGCAGGACCGGGCAGTGTTTCGTTCTGTTATGCATAGGGTGGCTGTGAGTCGGAATGGACTCAATCGCACCTAATAACAACAGCAAAGAGAGAATAGTTTAATCAGACAATGGAGTGGTGAGCAGGACATATTTAAAGCACAGGAGGAAATGTGTAGAAAGTTTTAGCATAACACTTTGCAAGATAAGCTGATCTTTATGGGCAGTTTTATCTGGAGGTTGCGGTAAGCTGCTTTTTTCAGACTTTTTTTTCTAAAGGAAGACATTTCAAACAAAAAATTATCTGTAAATATATCAGACTGCAATAAAAAATGTATATAAGGTGAACTTATTCCAATTTTATATTAAGCATATAAATTTTTAGTAGTTGAGCTTATATATACATGTATATATGTAAACATGCTATACATAATATGAAGGAGCCCCGGTTGCGCAGTGGTTAAGCACTCAGCTGCTAACCAGAAGATTGGCGGTTTAACCCACCACCCCCTCCTTGGGAGAAAGACGTGGCAATCTGCTTGCATAAAGATATACTGCCTTGAAAACCCTATAAGGGCAGTTCTGCTCTGTCCTATAGGGTTGCAATGAGTTGGAATCGACTCAACGGCAATGAGTTTTTACATACAACATATATATTGTATTTAGGAGCCCTGGTGGTGCGGTGGTTAATTCTACAGCGGCTAAGCAAAAGGTCCACAGTTCGAATCCACCAGCCACTCTTTGGAAGCTCTGTAGGGCAGGTCTACTCTGTCCTATAGGGTCTCTATGGGGTTGATATGAGTTGGAATCGACTTGCCAGCAATAGTTTTTTTTTTTTTGGATATAGTATTTAACTGTATATATGTCTGTATCTTTGTGTGTAGGATTTTAAAATGTTTTGTAATAAAATGTTTTTAATTTTTAAAATGTACTACATATTAATCTATCACATGTAGACTAAATCTTAATTTGTTCCTTTTGAAAAGAAAACAAAAATCATTGTTCAAATAAATTAGGTTTACTCCTGTAGGAATTTTGCAATGAATTCATAGTGCTATTTGAAGCATGTCTCTAAGTTTAGGAAGAAACATATCATGTAATGCAAAAAACAAAATATTTTTTATTCTTGCTAGCCCATGTAGCTTAGACCTAAACCTAATTGACAGAAACTTAAGATATGGATTTGCTTTTTTAATGGAGTGCTTATTTAGAAAATATTTTAAATCACTGTCTTTATGAACAGAAGTGTTACATTTGGTAAAGCAACAGTGACATCCAGTGACTACTTGGATTTATTCAAGGAGTAAAGTTAAAATTTGCCATATAGGCAAAAGAAAAATGAGTTATTAAATATTCAACTGAACACTTTTTTTCTGTTTATTTTAAACGTTTTAAGTCTATCAATTTAACAATAACATTGGCTGAAAAATAAAAATTAAAAAACAAAAAGTCAATCATTAAGACAATGAAAAAACAAGCCATAGACTGGGAGAAAACATTTGATTTGCAAAGCATATGTCTGATAAAGGACTTGTAATCAAAATATATAATAAATTCTTAAAGCAAAAATGAAAAACTCAATTTAAAAATGAGCAAAAGATCTGAACAGACACCTCCCTATAGAAGGTATATGAGTGGCAGACAGACAAATAAAAAAATGTTTAATGTCATATGTCATAAAGGACTTGAAAATTAAAATAGATATGAGATACCACTACACACCTGAAAATTAAAATAGATATGAGATACCACTACACACCTATTAGAATGGCTAATGGAAGGACTGAAGAATGGAGTGGAGTTAAGTTTGTTTCAGAGTAAAATAAATTTGAGTCCCTATTGATTAAGACCATGTCTTAGTTTCCCAGTACTGCTGTAACACAAATACCACAAGAAGCTAGAACTCCGAATTCAGGGCACCAGTTCTAGGGGAAGGCTGTCTTGCTGTCAGCTCTAGGGGAAGATTCTTACCTCTTTTCGTATTTGTAGCCCCCGTTTGCTGGTATTTTTGTATCATCTATCTCCCTACCCCTAGCAAGTTGTGCTGTTTGTCTCTGTCTACGTTGCTCCTTAGAACTCAGAGTGATTAGGTTCAGGACACTCCCCACACTGATATGGCCTCGTTTACATAACAAAAAAATATTGCAGGAGAGTAAATTCCGACAGAGTAGAACGGCCCCATAGGGTTTCCAAGGAGCCAAGGAGTAGCTGGTGGATTTGAACTGCTGACATTTCGGTTAGCAGCTGAGCTCTTAACCATTGTGCAACCAGGGCTCCTACATGACACAGAAAATCCTACTTCCAAACAGGATTACACCCACAAGTATAGGATTTAAGATTCCAACACATATTTTGAGGGAACACAGTTCAATCCATAAGAGACCACCACCCCTCTATTAGTTTGTTGTACTGTGGTGACTTGTGTGTTGCTATGATGCTGACGGCTATACCAACAGTATTTCAAATAGCAGCAGGGTCACCCATGGTGAACAGGTTTCAGGGGAGATTTCAGACTAAGACAGACTAGGAAGAAAGACCTGGTAATCTACTTGCAAAAATTAGCCATGAAAATGTTATGGCTAAGTACAGAACAATGTCCAATACAGTCCTTGAAAACGAGCCCTTCACGTTGGGAGGCATGCAAATATACCAACCATCATGCAGATATCACAATGTTTTTGTTCTATTATACGTAAGATCGCCTTGAGCTGGAGCTGGCTCGACAGTAACTAACAACAACGACATTAACATTAACTGACAACAACAACGTTGCTACCGACAAAGAAGTAAGTTTGGAAAAAAATTGTTGAAAAGCATAAACAGAACAAGTATCAGGCGAAACATTTCAAGACAGAAAACAGCTCCATAACTTATGTCCATAAAGGAATGTTACTGCTCACTGAAAATTATTTCCAGGCTTAGAAGCATAGGGATGACTGAGCCTAAAAGAACGTGCGAAAATAAGTGCATTACTCAGTCGTCATCTGAATTTGTGAAAGAAAACTTACAGATATTCTCTAACTTTCAGATAAACATGAAAAATCTGGATTGATGCTGTCACACATTTCATTACTTAGAGTTTTGTGAGGGAGTGAAAACTGGGTATTGTCTTTATGCTTTCTTTGTTTAGTCTGACTCTTGGTTATAATGAATGTCACCTGGCTTCTGAATGACTTCTACACTGAAAGAAAAACGACTCTTGCCAAAGCAGTAGAAATAGATATTCTTCCCAATCCAAGTGGGGTTTTGGCAGACACCTCACTTTCTAAGCTGTCTAATTAATCGATGATATATGAATCTGTCACAATACTAATAGAACTCAGAAAAAAAACAATCATGCCATGAAAATATCCTTTCTTGAAATACCCTTTCTTGAATACTCTTTCTTGACATGGGCCTGAATTTGCAAGTATTGTATTTTTAATTAACCTTGCTTTTCTGTGTGTGCAACGGACAGCTGCTGTTTATCACTGTGTTTCCATGGAGACATACAGGATGTGGTTTTGGGATTGCTTATTCCATGTTTTGGTACCAATTAATCAACCTTATTCTGCTTACTTTCCATAAGACCTCTCTAATCTGAAACAAATCTCAATTTAAATTTATAATTTCCCTATTTCTCTCCACTTTCAATTCTGCTCATTAAATATTGAGAATACTGTTGACTGCATTGACATTTTCTGATTATACTTCTGCTTTTTTTTTCCTCCATGAGATTTTCCCCAAGGCCAGAATTTTTTGATCCAGCTGTTCTGGAAAATCCATCTGTTATGACTTCATCCAACCAAAACCACATGTTAATTCAGCCACAATTTGCCATGTCATTGAAGAAAATTGGGAAAGTTTATGTATGACATTATGTGGACCAAAGTTATATTGTATGCCTGAACATGCCCCTGACCGTTTCATGAAAGATGCACTAAAAGGTAAGTTCCAAGAAAACAGAGGTGTTTATCTGGTTTGTTTACTGCTCTAGCCCCAGTTGTGGTATGTAGCAGGTGATCAGTAAGTGAATGAATAATTCAGTAAATGCTCTGCTTGTGTTATGGTAAGGTGGGAGGCAGCAAGGCATTATGGTTACTACATGTTGATTATTAAAAGTTATAAATCATGCTAGCAAATTATTAAATAAAAATTTTATGTCCTATTTAGACAAAAATGCATCATAAAGATAAAATTGAAAGATATATTGTAAAGCTATGATTTTCACATGGCTGAAAAGTTAATAAAATGCCAAGACATCTTAACTGACTTTGTATTATGTGTATTTGGCTATTCTGTTAATTGGTTAGTGATGCTTAGATGAATAATAAATTAAATGCACATATAATTCGTAAGTATTTATATATTCTGTAGTACTGATCTTTCTTGACTTCTTTTCTATAAAAGTAGTAATTACGTTATAATCAAGATTGTCAGATAATTTGTCTTCTACGAACAGTAATGATATAAAAGATTAAAAATTAAAATATAATTGTATTTAAGTGTATGCAATTTGAATATATTTTGTCAAAAAAGGAAATTAAACTAAATGTAAATATTTTTAATTTTATACATTTTCATTATATTCATTTCATCTCAAAAAGTTTTTTTTTCTTCTAAGGTGTTCAGAATTATTTATTAAATTGCAAATGTAAAGTGCAATTTTTTTAAATCAAAGTTTAAAATTGAAAAAAATCATAGGAAACTAAAATTTTAAAATATTTGGACATTTTAACTAAATCTTATCAAATATTTTAAGAAAAATAAAACCGTCAGCAGTTCTGGTATTCAATGTTCATCTAGTTGCCAGTGAAAAGAGTCTTTATTGCACTTCACATGCAATAGACCTGCATATTAACAAATCTCACAATTATATGAATTATTTGATACTGCAAAAGGTTTTTGCCAGCCTCCATTGTTGCAAATACCTCACTAATTTGTGTGCTTCCCCAGAAAGCGGAATTGGAATCAAATGAGAAGCAAGGAAATGGACACTCGGCACTACTGGGCAAATAACAGCTAGCTTTCTATAATCTATTGTATTTCTGAGAAAGGATTTGACAAGGTAATTAATGTGTTGTTTTTTTATCTTAGCTGAGCACTTTCATCAGTCATATCCTCACCATGCACAGAAGCAGAAAAATGGGGTAGTTTACAATGGAGTAGCCTGGCCGACCCCACCTTAATCAAGTGATCAAAACGGACATCCATCATCGGTAATGAGACAAACCAAGATCAAGCACCCTCAATGGAATGAAATGAGAACATAACAGCCTCACATCTGTAATAGTTCTAGAAGAGATACGTAACCTAAACTTAGTTGTGAGGAAACATCAGACGAACCTAAATTAAGAACATTCTAAACTTGCCTATAATTCTCAAAAGTGTTAATAAAAGCAGTCATGTTAAAAATGACCTATGCTTTTATGCACTGATATGCAGTATACTGTATGATGTATGTTTTAAGTTTTAAAAAAGGAGTTGGGTAACAGTATCCCAATTTTGAAAAAAAAAAAAAAAAAGACATAAGTAATCTCTGAAATGACAAAGAAACATTTAATAGTGACCACCTCTATAAGAGGGATGTAGTGAGATGTTTATTATTTTCAACTTCCCACTTTTCTGTACTGTATGTTTTGTTTTTTACCCAAGCATACATATACTTTAACATTTTTTAAATAATTTAATTTCTTTGACTATTGCAAACTTCATATTTCAGTCTCAGAAAACGGGAAAATGTTGTCAAGCAAAAAAAAACAAACAAAAATATATTGTTTAAATTTAATCAACACAAGACTGACTTGCAGGTGGTGACACCTGGAGTCTTGCCTGTTCGTGCCATTAACTAGTTATGGATGTTTGGGCAAGGCACTTTATCTCTTTGGGATTTAATTACTCATCTTGAGAGATTAGATTTCTTCTAACACTAAATATTCTTAAAATACAACGTAAGATGCATATATAACATGTTGTCAACAGAGGGCAGTAATTAACCACAAATAGCCCAACGTCCTCTATGAGCAAGGATGAATTGTTTTTATAGAATTTGAAGGAAGATAGTATTCAGAGCACCACTATTTCTTCTCTGTTCCCTACGATTTGGATCACATTCCGTTATTTTTCCCATCCCTGTCTTCAGCAAACTAAACACATCTTTGTTTCAAACAACCGCAGTCCTTTGGGTTAGGAGGGGAAGACAAATGAGAAAGAAGGGGAGATTATAAAGTGAGTCTCATGATGACAGAGGAGGCCCTGTCAAAGGAACTCAGGATGCCATTTCCTCTCTCTGCTTTCTGGTCACCCGCATGGTGGATGCTAACGCAGTAGTGCCTACTGGAATGATCACAGACAAGGAAATGTGACAGATTTGGATTTTAAACCATGTTCAGCCACATATTGCCTTAAGTACTAAAATTCTGGCCATTTCATTAAGCTTTCCAATTATCAGATTCTCACAGTTTAAAATAGGTTCAACTGCTACTTTAGAGTATTGTCGTAAGGATCAAAAGAATTATTTATGGGTATAGTATCGTGCCAGATATAAAATAGGTGCTCAGTAATGTTTATTATTATTAATAGTAGTAGTATCAAATAGATTTCCTTGTTTTAGGACACACTGAGTCTAATAATAGAAAGAACACTGCATTTTTTATCCTTAAACATATATGTGTGTGTGTGTATGGGTGTATTTATATATTCCCTTAATAAAAAATGACTCACGTTTTGGTTTTGTGGATGAAACTTTGGAAACATGCTTTAACTAATAACAAATAAAGAACAGTTAAACTTTATCTAAATTATAAGCTTTCCAAAAGGAAAAAAAAAAAGGAGAAAATCATCTGGAATATTAAATAAGAACTCTCATAAGTCAATAAAAAATACACACAATTAAAATAAAAAATGATCAAAGAACATAAATAGGCATTCACAAACTAAAAACTAAAGATATCCAATTGGTAAATAAACATCCAATTTCACTGTTATTCAATGAACTGCAATATAACATTTTGCCATGTTTTGCCCATAAAACTGAGAAAAATTTTTTTTAAATTTCATTGAGGGAGTTAGTATATAGCAGTTTACTATCATAACTGTGAAGTGGGAGTTGTAGAAATTTATATAAAAATATCATCTATTAACCATAAAATTTTACTTTAAATTTTGTAAGAAACGAATCAGCATATGAAATGAGCAAAAATTTATTTTTAATTTGAGATTTTGAATAATCAGTGAAAACCTGCACAAGATATACCAATGCAATATTGTATAAATTAGAAGGAAGAAATAAAACAGAATTTTATGTGAAATTTCTGGGATAACTACTTTAAAAACAGCTTTAAAGAAGAAGATATTTTAAAATGTGAAGCATTCTTTCTTGTTAGGTGCGATCGAGTCAGTTCCCACTCATAAAACAGAACATAACTATCCACGGTCCTGCACCATCCTCATAATGGTTTGAGTCCATGCAGCCACTGTGTCAATCCATCTTGTTGAGGGTCTTCCTCTTTCTCAATGACCCTCTACTTTACCAATTATTTACTCAGCATACAGATTGAATAAGTATGGTGAAAGGATACAACCCTGACGCGCACCTTTCCTAATTTTAAATCATGCAGTATTTCCTTGTTCTAGTCAAACGATTGTCTCTTGGTCTACGTACAGGTTTCACATGAGCACAAATAAGTGTTCTGGAATTCCCATTCTTCTCAATGTTATCCATAATTTGTTATGATCCACAGTCGGATGTCTGCATAGTCAATAAACACTGGTTAACATCTTTCTGATATTCTCTGCGTTCAGCCAAGATCCATCCGATATTAGCAATGATAGCCCTTGTTCCACAGTCTCTTCTGAATCCAGCTTGAATTTCTGGCAGTTCACTGTCGATGTACTGCTACAACCATTTTTGAATTTTCTTCAGCAAAATTTTACCTGCATGGGTTATTAATGATATGGTTTGATAATTTCTTTCACCTTTCTTCGGAATGGGAACGAATACGGATCTCTTTCAGTCAGTTGGACAGGGAGTTGTCTTCCAAATTTCTTGGCATAGACAAGTGAGCTCCTCCACCGTTACACCCATTTGTTGAAGCATTCTTTCTCACTTTGTTGCAATCCTCGTTCACTGAGTAAGAATTGTGTTCATCAGTAGGATTCAGCTTATTGCACTAAAATGAAGATTCCAAGAGGACCGAGGTTTTGTCTGTCTTGTTCTTTGCTGTTTCCTTAAATCCTAAAACATTGTTTGTCATATAGTCACTGCTCAGTTAATATATCCATGTACTGTAATTATATGGTATTTTATTTTATCCTTTTGTTTATTTTAAAATTTTTTCTAAAAAAGTTTGTAAGTAAAAATAATGAAATTTTACTTATAGGAAATAACTTGTTTCTAAAACAATGATTATATTTTAGCAATGTTTCTATTATTCTTACCAGTAATCCAGTCAAACCCTCAGCCTGCCAACCATTGCTGCTTTTGTAGATTGTGTCTTGTATCATTAGACAAAGGGAGATAGATAATCACAAAACCACCATATTAGTGGGGCATTTGTGCTAAAAATTCCAAATCACACTAATACTGATTTTTCTGGTTCCTCTTAGAAAAGATTGGAGCCCTATAGCGCAGTGGTTAAGAGCTCAGCTAAATGGAAGTTCAGCAGTTGGAATCCACCAGCCACTCCTGGGAAACCCTGTGGGGCAGTTCTGCTCTGTCCTATAGGGTCGCAAAGAGTCGGCATCAACTTGACGGCAATGGGTTATGGGTTTCTTAGAAAAGGTCAGAGAAAATTCAAATATATACTTAAAAAAGGGGGATAAAAATTTAAAAAATACATTTTGAATTAAAAATTATGATTCAAACTAAGTTACTCATAAAAGACACTTAGAAACTGAAGCATTCTGGATAAAATAAGAAAGACAAAATATATTCAATTTCTTTTGAACTCATGAACATATTTAAAACTTTTGAGTTATATGGACATAAAAATAATCTTGGGACTCTAATACAATATAAAGTTTAATAACCTATGTATATATTCCCCCACGTGTCTGTCAGTTTGTCCTACTGTGGTGGCTTGCATGTTGCTGTGATGCTGGAAGCTGTGCTACCAGTATTCAAATACCAGCGGGGTCACCCACAGTGCACAGGTTTCACGTGAGCTTCCAGACTAAGACAGACTAAGAAAAAGGACCTGGCAGTATACTTCTGAAAAAATTTAGCCAGTGGAAACCTTACAAATAGCAGTGGAACGTTGTCTGATATATTGCTGGAAGATGAGCCCCCTCAGGTTGGAAGGCACTCAAACTAGGACTGGGAAAGAGCTATATCCTCAAAGTAGAGTTGACCTTAATGACATGGATGAAGTTAAGCTTTTGAGACCTTCATTTGCTGATGTGGCATCACTCAAAATGAGAAGAAACAGTTGCAAACATCCATTAATAATCGGAATGTAGAATGTACGAAGTATGACTCTAAAAAAATTGAAAGTCATCAAAACTGAAATGGAATGCATAAACATCAATATCCTAGGCATTAGTGAACTGAAAGGGACTGGTAATGGCCATTTTGAATCAGACAATGTATGGTCCACTACGCTGGGAATGACAAATTGAAGAGCAATGGTGTCGGGTTCATCCTCAAAAAGAGCATTTCAAGATCTATCCCAAAGTACAATGCTGTCAGTGATAGGATAATATCCACATCTTACAAGAATTCTTTCTCTATACCTATTCAATCTGTATGCTGAGCAAATAATCCAAGAAGCTGGACTATATGAAGAAGAACAGAGCATCAGGATTGGAGGAGTGTCATTAACAACTTGCATTTATGCAGATGACACAACCTTGCTTGCTGAAAGTGAAAAAGACTTGAAGAACTTACTGATTAATATCAAAGACCACAGCCCTCAGTATGGATTACACCTCAACATAAAGAAAACAAAAATCCTCACAACTGGACCAATAAGCATCATGACAAATGGAGAAAAGATTGAAGTTTTTAATGATTTCATTTTATTTGGATGCGCAATCAACATTCATGGAAGCTGCAGTCAAAAAATCAAAATACACATTGCATTGGGCAAATCTGCTGCAAAAGACTTCTTTAAAGTGTAGAAAAGCAAAGATGTCACCTTGAGGACTAAGGTGTGCCTGACCCAAGCCATGGTATTTTCAATTGCCTCATGCATGCAAAAGCTGGACAATGAAAAAGAATTGACACCTTTGAATTGTAGTGTTGGTGAAGAATGTTGAACATACCATGGATTGCCAAAAGAACGAACAAATCTATGTTGGAAAAAGTACAACCAGGATGCTCCTTAGAAGCAAAGATGACGAAACTGCTTCTCACATACCTTGGACATGTTGTCAGGAGGGATCAGTCCCTGGAGAAAGACATCATGCCTGGTAAAGTAGAGGGTCAGTGAAAAAGAGGATGACCCTCAGCAAGATGGATTGACACAGTGGCTGCAACAATGGGCTCAAGCATAGCAAGGACTGTGAGGATGCTGCAGGACTGGGCAGTGTTTTGTTCTGTTGTGCACAGGGTAGCTATGAGTCGAAACCAACTCGAAGGTACCTAACAACAACAACAGCAACAACAAGGAAGACCAGTTAATACAACTATTATTCAAATTTACACACCAACCACTAAAGCCAAAGATGAAGAAATTGAAGATTTTACCAACTTCTACTGTCTGAAATTGATCAAACATGCAAATAAAGATGTATTGATAATTACTGGTGACTGGAATGTGAAAGTTGGAAACAAAGAAGACGGATTGATAGTTCATAGTCAGAAAATATGGCTGTGGTGATAGAAACAACGCTGGAGATCACATGATAGAATTTTGCAAGACCAACAACTGCTTCATTGTAAATATCTATTTTCAACAACATAAATGGCGACTTATGGACCTCTGGATTCTTATCCAGTAAGAATCTCTACATTTTTTTTTTTAATTCCTTTCTGTGAAATTCCAAGAGAAGAATCTTAGTCTCTGGAAGATAAATCTTCAACTAATGGAAAGACGTAACCATTTATCTAATAAAATGTAGATGTCCACGGATCGGTGGCAACAATCTTGAGCCAAACTTCCTTAGCAATTCAAATCAATAAGAGAGATGAGATGATCTATAGTATAAGTAACTATCCCTCAAACCCAACCCATAAAGAAATATAAATCAATTAAATTTTATACTAGTAGTGGAGACAGAAATAGAACTTCCTGTCCTAACATACAATCTTCTTGGGTGTTTCAGAATGAAAGTTTGTGATATGAGAAGATAGACTTTTCGTGCAATTTGCCAATGTCTGTCCTGGAGCAAAGTCAAGCCTGTCCCTAGAAATAATTTTTGCCTATGAGACTATTAAATTATTCAATATTGTGATCATAAAGTCATTGAGTCCCATTTGGTTTAAGGGTAGGACAGTTTGTCTATCCTAGTGAGGTAGAGGGCTTTGCTGCTATATCAATTAGAAAAAAACACTGATCCAACTTCTCTGGTTTATACCATGCTATATTGACAGAGATGGACATCATACATTATATATATATTGATACCAAACCCACTGCTGTCGAGTCCATTCCTACTCATATCAACCCTGTAGGAGAGAGTAGAACTGCCCATAGGGTTTCCAAGGCTGTAAATCTTCACGGAAGCAGACTGCCACATCTTTCTCCCATGAAACTGCTGGTAGGTTTAAACTGTTGACCTTTTGGTTAGCAGCCAAGTGCTTAACCACTGCACCACCAGGGATCCTACATATACATTAATACAGTGCCATTACCAATGCTTAAAATAAAAACTGTGAAAATTAGAGTTAAAATAACATTGAAATCAATAAAATAAAACTAATATAAAATACTATAGATGGGATAAACAAATTGTAAGAAATAAATGGAATACTTGTAATTTAAATTAGAAGATTAAGAAAAATTGTGTCACAGCAAGATAATTCAAATAAAAGGAGCAAAAAATTAAAAGCCTAAAACCAGTGCAAAAGATAGAAAATACATAGAAGCAAAACAAAGTCCATGAGATTCAAGAATAAAACCCAAAAGTATTTAAAAGTATAAACTCCAAGGCTTAACACTCCAATGCAGAAGCAAACAGTGTCCTGAGCTGTGGAAACCTAAAAATCAAGATTACTCCGTTCTACAACAACAACGTTGTCCTCTGAGTCTTGACTTTCTTTGAAAGGCATCTCTGGGCAGACACACTAAAGAAATAGATATTGAAACTCAAAGGAGCACAGCAGTAGCTAATCTCCTTCAGGTTAGGCCTGTGAAATTATTTTCAGAATTGTTGATTCTTCTTTCCATGGCCTTTTCTCTTTGTGTTCACTCACCCAAAGTTTCCATGCTTCCATACTGATCTCATCCCTATTGTAAGGGAAAAGATATCTTTAAATTACAAACACCTTAGTCCGATAAAGTATGGTGAGTCATCATGGTTTAATGGTTAAACACAAGAATTCGGGAGCTAGATTTAGTACTGGTAAGGTATTTAAACTTTCTGTGTGCTACATAGGGTTGTTACAGAAATCAAATTTAGTTAATATATTTAGATCACTTATAATAGTTTTTGGTGGTGTAGTGGTTAAGCGCTACAGCTGCTAACCAAAACGTCGGCAGTTCAAATCCACCAGGCACTCCTTGGAAGCTCTATGGGGCAGTTCTCCTCTGTCCTATAGGGTTGCTATGAGTCGGAATTGACTCGACAGCAATGGGTTTTTTGGAGTATGATAGTTTCTGGCACATAATGGCTTTCGATTTTTTGTTAAATAAAACCTGACTTCTTCTAATGAAACTTGAACTTAGAGAAACTATATGATGTGTTAACCAGTGCATTCTTCTTTATTAGATACATTTCATATATGGCAGACCTGGGACAAAAGATTGGGTAAAATTTAGAGCACTTTTATCAGAGCTTATCAGATTGCATCTCATAGGAGTTTCCTTTTTTTCTCTCCCAGGAAAGGATGGAAAAACTAAGCTGGGCAAGAAGACTGTCTTGATTTTTATATTCCACACAGAGTTGGGGAGGAAAAGGAAGAGACAAGAGGTCTTGTCTGCTAGATGTCCCAAACCCCCATTAAGTCTTTACAGAAAAGAAAAAAGTGAATTTCATCCCCAAAAAAAGAAAGGGGTGACTAAATTTCTTCTGTGTGCTTTCTCTTTTGCCACAAATTATTTGTTCCTGGATTTATATTTAAAGTTGCAAGACTGTAGTGGTGCCATGGTTTCATTCTGAGAGTGCTACCATAGCTGTCAATTCATTTAGTCACACACTTCACATTAAACAGAGTTGATGTTTTTGTCTGTGATATTTTGTAAGGTAACCCCATCACAAATAAAAGTTGTTTGTTTTCCTCAAGAGAAAAAGAATATGGAGCCCAAAATCCCCCTCTGGAAGTGAAATACGGAAGGTATTTGCTGCCATACTTGTCTGGCACAGGTTACCAGAGAGTGCTGTATGTTAAAATTCCCAAAACTTGCCAACAAGGTCACCCTCTTCGTGGGAAAGGCAATTGACAAAAAAATCAATGGAAAGCAAATAGATTTAGAGTACCTCTTTATTCACATTTTAGAAGTTCATATATATTTACCAGGTTTGCACAAAAGGAGTTAGACAAATAAACTAAATCACATTAGGAAAAATCACATAAATAGAGGGGAGGGTTCTTAGAAATATCACCATGCTATTTAATAGAATATCTGACTCAAGAAAGCCAGAAAAAATAGCTAGAAATTCAGCTTTATTTTTCCTGTATGTGAGAGATTATATTTTTAAAATGTCAACAATTAGCAATACTGCATTATGAAATGCAATGCCCAGACAGAGATCATATAAAGATTAGCATTCTTTATTTTCTTAGGTTAATATGTTTTGTCTGTTGAGGAAAAACCACTTTCCAAAGATCTCCAAACTTTAAAAATCCAAATTGTGACAGATTCCTTCTCTGGAAAATCTTCTTCGGTTACTTAGTCCTCAAATCATGACTGGGTATTTGGTCTCACAAGTAACAACTATGTCTCAGTAGACATTACCATTTTAAAATTAACAAGGGATATCTTATTAGTAGGAAACAAATTAGATAAAACAACCATAACGTAATAATTCTGGTAATCAAGTTTGCAAGTGTGTGTTTATTTTGATATCCATGTGAAAATATAACCTAATTTGAGAAGAAATTGTCTTATCTACAGATGGGATCAGCTTGCTTGCAACCATAACTTTTCTGAACATCCTGTTGTTATTATTACACTGCTTAACTAAGAATTTCTGAAACATATTTCAGACTGACTGCTGCTTAATTTTATTCCTAGTTACTTATCATAAATAAATTTTCAGAAAGCATTCCCCCTTCAAGTTACTTCACATCCGGGAAAGAAGTATGTAGGAAAAGGAAAGAAGATAGGGCACCTAGGAGATGCAGGGGATGGGGTCCAGTGGTCCAATTTCGTCCCGTTGGCCAGGGTTAGTTAATCAATAATATGGATTCTGTCAAGATACCATATCTTCAAGGGATGAAGGTAAAGAGAATAGGGAATGTATTACTCATTTCTGCCTAAATTATGCTGTGATAGCAAATAATCCCAAAATCTACAGAGCTTTTATCAACAGAGGGTTTCTTTTCGATCCTTTTCGTAGGTTACCTGTGTTGGTGATTGTTTTAGTTATCTAGTGCTGCTATAACAGAAATACTGTGGCTTTAACAAATAGAAATTTATTTTCTCAAAATTCAGGAGGCTAGACGTCTGAATTCAGGGCACCAGCTCTAAGGGAAGGCTTTCTCTCTCTGTTGGCTCTGGTGGAAGGTCCTTGTGTCTTTTCAGCTTCGGTTTCCTGAGTCCTTGGAGATCTCATGTGGCATGGCATCTATTTTATGCCATCCGTGTTTTCTTGCTTGCTTGCTTAATCTGCTTTTATATCTCAAAAAAGATTAACTTAAAACACACTCTACACCAATACTGCCTCATTAACATAACAGAGAAAACGCTATTCCCAATGAGATTGTAATCACAGGTATAGTAGGATTTACAACATGTATTTTGGGGGGACACAATTCAATCCGTAACAGTGCTCCACTTCTTTACCGCAGTCCAGTTTGAAAAGTAACCCTTATCTTGCTATGATAGTCTTCTCCCAGAGAAAGTAGGGAAAAAATAATAATAATAATAAAAGTAGAACCATAAAACTGCTCATAAAGCTCATAAAAATTCTACTCAGCTGTGGCATATTTATTTTCCCCCTGCTGGTAGTATTTTATTCTATTTGCCAAAGATAACAATATGGTAAAACCTGACATCAGTATGGAGAGAAATAGCCTCTTCTCAATGGTTACCAAGGTGGTACCCAGAAGGTAGGATAGCAAATATATGTAAACAAATAATATAGTCTACCACAGAGAGGAGTAGGAAAAAAAGCTAAATTTGCCCCTACTCACTTACATATATCTAATCATCACTACTTACTGATGAGATGGATCTTTTTTAAAAAATCTCCATTTAGAAGTTAAGAAAATTGAGGTACTGAATAGTTTAAGAAAAAATTGTTCAAAGAGAAATAAATCATGCAGATACTCTGACTCCAAACTCACACTTCATATATACCATAGACATCTCAACTATTGTTAAAATGTGCATAATCTTAAATTTTGCTACAAAAGAGGCAACTGGATTATAGCTGGTAGTATTTTCATTTAAAACTACATGATATGTTTTTCTATTTCTTTTTACCTTTTAACTCAGGCAATGAAAACCAAGAAGACAAAACAAAGGCTTCACATCAGTTGCTGTGTTGATGTTTCAACCCACAGTAGAGAAAATATTCTTGTAAGCTGTGATTTCAAAATGCAAAGACAATGATCTAAAGTGAGAACATATTTTTAATTCCAAAATATTGGCAATACTGTAACTGACAAGACTAAACTAACAGGAATACCTCTCAGCAAAGTACAGTGAGGAGAATAGGCAGCAAGTGGACCCGATGCATTTCCCAAAATACCAGGAAGATGTCTAAGCTCTCCCAAGTGTTCAGGCGCCCTGTTTTGTTGTTGTGTCCCATCAAGTCCATTCCAACCCAGTGGCCCTATAGGACACAGTAGAATTGTCCCATAGGGTTTCCTAGGCTGTAATCTTTACAGCAGCAGATCGCTGGGTCTTTTCTACCATGGAGCAGCTGGTGGATTCAAACCAGCAACCTTTCAATTAGTAGCTGCTCTTGGGAGAAGGAATTAACTGGGTGAGAGCTTTCTAAGGTAGTTGTGATAATCAAGTAAGATAATTTATATGCCAGGCACCTAAAAATTATTTAATAAATACTTAAAACACGCAAGAGGATAAGTTATCCTTTACACAGAGATCAAAAGAAAGAAAAAAGAAATATTGAAGGTACAAAGAGAATCTGAGATGGAGAAATAACAAGCTGATAGATTTTCTGATAAAATGGCTTCAGACTTAATGGCAAAGTAGATTCCTTCATGTTATTACATCTCTAGTAATCTTAGTCTGATATGACCACATTCCATTATGGAAATAGAGAGGCTTAACCTCAATTATAGGAACCCAGAGCAGGGCATGGCTGAATGGCAGCTTTAAAGACGATAATAACAACAACAGCAATGATGATGATAGTTAACATATATTGAAGGTTTGCTATGTGTTGGGCCTGTCCTAACAGCTTTATATGTATTCATCCCTTTAGTGCTCATATCAAATCCAGAAATACTTATTATCCCTATTTTTAAATAACAGTTTTAGGGAAAAAGAAACTGAAGCACAGTGAATTTGAATAACTTGGCCAAAGTTGCAAAGCTAGCAAGTAGTTGAGGCAGGGTTCAAAGCCTAGCATTCTGGAATTAAGAATATAGGATTTTACCTCCCTATTAAGAGGGACCTTCAGTAGTACTCAGAGATTTTTCCATAAATACAGACACTGTGGATAAAATAATTTGGAGAAAACAAAATGTAAAATAAAATGTTAATTTTATTAAGTAACTCTGTTATGATAAATATGTAATGTTTGAAGAAAAAAAAACTTTGAAAAAAAAGTGTTGCTGTTTTTGTTGTTTAACTGATTACCTAAAGAATCCTGGAAAGTAAAAGGATAATTATTCACAAATAGCAATGTCTGAAATCTTAGTGTAAGTTTTTTCTTTTGTCTATTTACTCCATAACAGAAAAGGCTTTTGAAGAGTTTGGCAAAATTAGCCTAAATACAGTCAGAGCTGGAGTGACCTAAACAGGAAGCCACGCTCTTCCCAACTACGGGTGATCTCTGAAACAGACTCTGAGGCTCCCTGTTTGCTCCAATAGACAGGAGCGACTTAGCTGTATAATTGTCAAATTCTCAACTTGCCCTTTCACTGCCACCAGGATCAGATTGCATTTCTCGCATTATTCACCACTCCCAGGCTTCTTGATCTGTTTAAGAGAAGAAGTAGAAAAGATACAGCCTCTCTTCAGTGCCTGGAAGGGAAAACAAAATAACTTCAACTCTGTTTTGAAAAAATTCTTTCCAAGAACTTTCTTCAGAGATTTTACTCGTGAGTACTTGGCAATATGCTTTCTAGCTCAGAGAAATAACCTTTATTGCTTTCTTCTGAGGGGCGGGCGTAGGGATGGGGTGGGTGAAAGCAGGGTGCCAAGAGGCAAAGACTAGTAAGGGAAGACCACTATCCCTCTAAAATGAGAATCAATAGTGCCCTGTAAACAAAGCAAACTTACACTGTAATGCAAAATTAAGTTCTCAGCATTTTGCATTTAATTCTTAAACAAAGAATCAGATTTGTGATTATGCTTATAAGACCATGAACAGTTTTTTAAGAAAATGATGAAATATACCCTTTTTTTTTTAATTTTAAGGTTGCAGTAACAATTACTCACTAATTGTGTCTGTTGATTGAAGTTTTTTTTGAAGAGTTGGCTTACCTTTAACTTTTATTTAGTAGTATATAAAGAAATATAATAAAGAGACCATCTAATAGCTATATGTTAGAAGAAATTTTTTTATTGCCATTAGTCAGTGACATTTAAAATGAAGTATAAACATTAGAGTTCTTTTAATCTAAATTAAAATCTTTAGGCCAGTATTATCTAACCTCTCTAGAGAAATATTTTAAAAGTCTCCAAAGACAAGTAAAAAGTAAAAAGACAAATGGTCAAACTCCTCTGTAGTACAATTATGTAAATTTAAGCCATAGATTCCATACTTACATGATATGCTGTCTGTCCTGGTTGCTCATGACACAATATTAATCATTGCTTCTGGTAGCAAAGGAGAGCCCATAATGTAATAGTGCACAATGATAGAACTATGATGAGACAAACATTTGTTTAATTATGAGAAAAGCTCATTTATATAAAAGAATTTCAAAAAAGCAAGGGCCAAGAACCAGTGCCATGTGTAAAAAAAAGAAAAGATAAGCAACAGCTACACTGTGACTCAGTGCTCTGGAAATTAGTCACAAAATGACTTTGTATAATACGTGATAACAAACAAAAAGGGCAGAACCCAAGCAGGAAACTAGAGCCCAGAGAGTCATGTTTCATGTGTATAACATACTGTTTATGTAAGAGGAAAAAGCCTGGGAAAATTTTGAGAAATTGTGAAGCTAACAAAATCCTTTTGTGGGAAATTTTCAGGATTCTTTTAAATTCATCATTCTACTGCATGATTATTTCAAGGCATACTACCCATACCACATCTAACCCTTAAACTAAAGAGTGAATAGTGTCTTTGAAAATTTATTGGAATAAGAAAGTTTAATTCAGGGCCTATTGTTGTTGTTAGGTGCCATGGAGCCGGTTCTGACTCATAGTGACCCTATGTACAACAGAACCAAACACTGCCTGGTCCTGTGCCATCTTCACAGTCGTTGCTATGTTTGAGCCCATTGTTGGAGCCACTGTGCCAGCCCATCTCATTGAGGGTCTTCTTCTCTTTCACTGACCTTCTACTTTACCAAGCATGATGTCCTTCTCTGGGCACTGGTCCTTCCTGATAACATGTCCAAAGTATGTGAGATCAAGTCTCGCCACCTCACTTCTAAGGAGCATTCTGGCTGTACTTCTTCCAAGACAGATTTGTTTGTTCTTCTGGCAGTCCATAGTATATTCCATATTCTTCTCCAATACCATAATTCAAAAGCATCAGTTCTTCTTTGGTCTTCCTTATTCATTGTCCAGCTTTCACATGCATATGAGGTGATTGAAAATACAGGTTAATAAAATTATAGACTTATTTATAGGCATCAACAGAGACTGAAAAATATTAATGTAAATACAGACAATTAACAATATAGACTTAAGGTACAATTTTAAATATTTGTGTTTAGTAATTGGAATGGTTATATTGGGGAACCAAATTAGTCATCTTCAGGTGACCATAGAATCTTGTTGGGAACGTTAATGACCTAAAACACTACTATTTAATTCTGTATTAGGCATGATGAATTGGACAAGTTTTTTGTTGTTGTTGTTTCGTTTTGTTTTTTAAGGTATCAATCTGATTATCAATAAATCACTTGTTTTACTGCCAATGCTTAGATGAAAACCCCTTTTGAAATATGGATCCTAGTCAAGTTGTTTGTGTTATTAATTGGTATTTGCTCAACTGATTATCAGTAACTCTATGCCTCGTATACTTGTTGAGTGTACAACTAATTCAATGAGAATTTTCTATTATAAAGTAATAAATTGTAAATTTTTTAAAATATATGAAATGGAAAATTGGTTTTTATATTAAACTACTCTTTCCACAACATTAATTTACTCCTTCCTCAAGAATTAAATTTTTAACCTTGGTTATCTACACTGTTCAAATTCAAGAGATAAGTAGGCAGGATGGCAAACTACTGGTGGAAAAAGGCCATGCTCAAAAGTCTTCATTTATTCCAGTACTAATCAAATAATAAATGTCTTTTAGATTCTTTAAGGCTGATTGATTTATTGAATTTAGTGTCACAAATTTTTAAGACAGATTTCAACTGGCATCTCTACATAATGAAGAAAAAATACAAAGTATCCTTACCAAAAAAAAGGCAAAGACAATATGAAAAATAAAAGGAAACAGCAATTTCAAAAAATCCTATTTCAGTATGTATTAGTATATTAAGATGATTAAAATGGGTTAATTATATCACCAATTTATTTTACTATGATCTATGAATTTATTACAATCCAACTCATCTATTCTCAATAAAGGTAGTCTTCAGGACCATTTTGGTTGTTGTTGCTTTGTTTACCATCTAAAGCATTTAACTTATTTGGGATATTTACCTTAAGGGGTTGCCGTTTTATTAAAAAAGAAAAATTTTAAATATGTTAACATCATGAGACTGTTTATAAAAATATAGCAGTGCTGTAATTCTTGCTGATTGTTACCATCTTCATTAAGAGAAATCTGTAGACATGAAATGACTTAAAATTCTTGTTTCTGGAATCTCAACAATATGAGTAAAAAGTGCAAGTTTATTCCAGAGAGTTCATTTCATGCTCGGGCATCTTTCTTGATTCTCTGAGATTCTCAGACTGTTTTCTTGGTGTGATATATCATATCCAGGGGCCCAATCTTCCAACTACCCTTTTCTGGATGTCTTTACTTCTCTAAGTGGCAGGTACCATGTAGAACCAGTACCTAAGATTCAACTACCAAAGGGCTGAGGACTACCTAGTCAACTCCACCTTTATTCTTTTCAAAACCAACAATAACAAAAATACTGGGCCCATATCATATTTGCTGTTTCATCTCTCTTTGGGCCTCACTTTGGGATTCTACATTCCCTCTTAGTTGGGATAAGCACATTTTAAAATTATTTTTTAAATAAAAGAATAAAAGGTCAGTATCATCCATAACAGAAATCCCAATGCCGCAATACTTCTATCCCAATTGTCCCATCTGGTGGGCCACAAATCTCTGGGGAGACTTAGAATGTTTGCAAGGAATTCTCCAATCAAAATGTGATGGTAACATTCTCTCTTGGACAAATAGACATATTTGTTGATTAGGGCAATTTCAACATCAGTGGTGTGAAAGTATCCAACAATATGACAGTGATAAATGTAAATAACATTTTTTATTACTATGTGTAGTGTGCTGACACTCTTAATCAGTACCACACCCTCAGGGCGTCCCCACCACCAGCCTCATTGTATATCACCTCCTGTTCTTTTGGCTTCATTGATTTTTCTCTATTGTTTTCCTATTTCATTAATTTCCATCCTAATTTTTATTATTTTCATTCTTCTGCTTCCTTTGTGTTTCACTTTCTCTCCCTCTTCTAGTTCCTTAAGATAAAACAAGAAGTCATTGATCTGAGACCTTTTATTTTTCTCTAATATAAGCATTTAATGTTATAAACTTATTTCAGCTTTAGCTGTGTTTTGATTATCTGTATTTTCATTTTCATTCATTTCAAAATATTTTCTAATTTTGCTTGTCATTTCAACATTGACTCATGGGTTATTTGTTGTTGTCGTTAGCTGCCTTTAGTTCGATTCCAACACATGGTAACCCCATGTGTGCAGAGTAGAACTGTTCCATAAGGTTTTCAAGGCTGTGACATTTCAGAAGCAGATCACTAGGCCTGTCTTTGAAGGCACCTCTGGGTGGGTTTGAACTCCCAACCTTTTGGCTAGTAGTTGAGTTCTTAACCATTTGTACCACCCGGAAAACCAATGGGCTATTTTAAAGTTTATTTAGCTTTCAGGTATTTGAGGATTTTCCAAATATCTTTGTTACTTATATCCAATTTAATTTGATTGAGGTCAGGTGACGTATTTTATATAGCTTGAGAAAGTTCTAATGCATTAAGACTTGTTTTATGGGCCTGAATACAGTTTAACTTGGTAAATGTTCTATATATACTTGAAAAGAATGTGTATCATGATATTGTATAATGAACTGTTTTAAAATTGTCAGTTAGATCAAGTTGATACATAGTATTGATCAAATTTTTTAGGTCTTTACTAAATCCTTTTGTCTATTTTTTATTGAATTTTGGGAGATTGTTGTTGAAATTTCTAACTATAATTCTGAATTTGACTATTTCCCCTTCCACTTCTCTCAGTTTTGCTTCATGTGTTTTTAATCTCTGTTATTAAGTGTATAAATACTTAAGATTGTTTTATACTCTTGATGAATTTTACCCTTTATCACTACAAAATGACCCTCTTTATCACTGATAATATCATTTGCTTTAAAATATAATTTGATATTAGTATAGCCATCCCTGGTGGCACAGTGGTTAAGACTGGCCACTAACCAAAAAGTCAACAGTTTGAATCTACTAGCTGCTCTTTGGAAACCATATGAGGCAGCTCGACTCTGTCCTATAGGGTCACCATAAGTAGGAATCGACTCAATGGCAATGGGTTTATAGCCATCCCAAGTTTCTTTAGATTAGTGTAAGCATGGTTTAAAATTTTCCATCTTTGTACATTTAGATTACTTGTCTGTTCATATATAAAGTGGGTTTCTTAGGCAACATATGGTTAAGTATTGTTTTTTGATCCAATCAGCCAACATTTGCCTTTTAATTGGGATATTTAGAACAGTTACATTTGGTGTAATAATTGATATGTTTGGGTTTGAAATTAACCATCTTCCAACTGGTGCTCTATTTGCTTTGTTTTTTGTTTTTTACTTACTTATGCCTTTTTTTTTTTATATTATTTTATTGCACTCGTTGGCTTATTAGCTATAATTCTTTGTTTAGTTATTTTAATGGTTGCTTTTGCATTTATAGTATATATCTTTAACTTATCTGCATCTATCTTCAAGTGATATTAAATCACTTCACTTATAGTATAAGAAACTTAAAACAGTTCACTTCCATTTTTCTTTTCCTGGCCTTTGTGCTATTGTTGTCATACGTTTTGTTTCCATATATATTATAAATCACACATTCTAATGTTACTATTTTTGTTTAGACAATTATCTTCTTAAATAAACTTTTAACTTTAGAATACTTTTAGATTTACAGAAAAGTTTCAAAGATAGTACAAAAAGTTGCCATATACCCAGGTCCTCCTGTTATTAATATCTTTCTTTAGTATGGCACACTTGCCACAACCGATGAACTGATAATCTTTTAAAAGAGATTTAAATTTTTAAATCTAGCATCTTCATTCCTTTGTATAGATCTACATTTCCAGTTGGTGCCATTTTCATTCTTCAGGTACTCTCTTTTCTCCTTCTCGGACTACAATTATATTCATATTAATAGGCTGCTTAAAGTTACCGTACAACTCCTCAATGCTCTGCTTATTATTTTTACCCTTTATGTTTCAATTTGCATAGTTTCTATTGTATGCCTTCAAGTTTACAATCTTTTCTTCTGTAATGTCTAATCTGTTTATAACCCCGTCCAGTGGATTCTTCATCTCAGGTACTGCAGTATCTGATATTTTTCATCTCTAGAAACTTAGATTGTTTCTCTATCTTTCATATCTCTACTTATCACACTCAGTATTCCTCTAGCTTCTTGAACATATGGACTATACTTAAAGTTCCAGTTTTAATATCCTTGTCTACTAACTCCCTTTTCTGTGTTATTTCTGGGTCCATTTTAATTGTTTGATTTTTTTCCCCTGATTTTGGGTGATACATTGCTGTGAGTCAGAATTGACTCGACATCAACAGGTTTGGTTTTTTTGTTTTGTTTTGTTTTTTGCTTGCCAAGTAATTTTGGTTTGGATGTCTGATATTGTGAATTTTACTTTGTTGGTTGCTGGATATATTGTATTACTATAAATATTCTTGAGCTCTATTCAATACAGTTAAATTACATGGAAACTGTTTTCTATTTTGGTATCTTGCTATTAAGCTTTGTTAGGCAGGACCAGAGCAATGTTTAATCTGTGGTTTATTTTTCCCCCACTACTAAGGCAAACAACCTTCTGAATACTCTACTTTTGATGCTCTAAAAATTGATATTTTTGCCACTTGGAAACAGAAATCTTTCTCCAGCGTATGTGTGCTCCTGGGCTTGTCTTCTCTAATCCTTTTGGGTGGTTCTTTACAGAGGCTTGGGTAGTTTCTTCATATGCATGCACTGATCAGTACTCAGCTGAGCCTTGAGGACCATCTGAAGATCTACAGATCTTTCTCTCTATATAGCTCTCTACTCCCTGGCATTCTGCCCTGCAAACTTGCCACCTTGGCCTCCCCAAACTCCCTGCTTTGTGTCATCAACTCAGGGAGATCACTGGGCACCTCCTGGGTTCCCTCTCCCTGCAGTTCAGCATGGAAACTCTAAGGGCAGTTTGCTGGAGCAAATGTAGGACTCAGCTCTTCTGTTTGTTGTCTCTGTGGCATCACTGCCCTTTGCTGCCTGAAAGGCAATTAGTTAAAAACCAGTTTCATATATTGTGTCTGCTTTTTCAGTTTTTTCAACTGGGAGGGTAAATCCAGTCCATGGTAGTCCATCATGGTTAGAAGTGGAAGGGCTATTTTAATGATCGATGCAATAAATGAACACAAATAGAAAGATAAATTTTAAGGGCACATAGCCTGTAGCTCATTAGCTTGCCTGGATAAGATTAAACACACATTTATTGCCTGTTATATCCAGGAATTATGTTAAGTGAGTACATACATTGATATACATTTACGTATTTTTACAATGCAGAACTCAAATTTCCATGTTTTCACAAAATAGTTATTTCTTCTCAGACAAACAATGTATTTGTTTCATTATGTTTTTCTGATAGCAGTAGTTGTGTGGGCAGCTAATGTCTCATTCACTTCTATTTTGGATGACAAATGAGCTTTACATGCTCAAAACCAATCAAGTTATCACTTGTTCAGCAGGCACTTCAAAAATATGAGTGCTCAGTGTTATTTACCTACAGCCTCCAGAATTTTCTGAAGAATTAAAGATTGCTCTTTATGAGCATTTCCTTTCACAATTTCTCATATTTATCTTTCCTTCCCTGATTCCTGGTTACTTACTTCCACATGTAGCAAGCTGGAGAAAGTTAATACACAGCAGAAATTTCAACTTTCTCTTTTAATAAAAGGAAGCACAGCATCAGGTGCATCTTGCTCAATTATTTATACCACCTTAGGTAAATGACAAATACTATAGACATAATTTATATTTTAACATTGGAATTTGGTTTGATATGTATGTAGGGATATGAACATTATTCAAGTTCTTATGTATCTGACTTGAATTCTGTGGTCTTAATATTATTCAGCAAAACTATTCAGTCTATGAGAAAAGGAAACAGGTACAAAATACAAAAATCACTATGACACTCAAATTTGGGTGTTAATGC
Source organism: Trichechus manatus latirostris (assembly GCF_000243295.1). Classification (NCBI taxonomy): domain Eukaryota; kingdom Metazoa; phylum Chordata; class Mammalia; order Sirenia; family Trichechidae; genus Trichechus; species Trichechus manatus. Next base: position 5,452,045 of record NW_004444078.1, read on the forward strand.
AGGTTTTCAAAAAATTATGATAGTCAATTTATCTTAGAAACTCCCAGGTCTTCCTATTAATACCAATAATTTTATTCTGGTTTTAGATTTGCCCAGATTAAGATCATTTCATGGGCTTTTTTTTTTCTTTTTTTTTAAAGACAATTGCAGAAGAATATATCAGCTCAGGAAAGATGTTTAATCAGGAGAAACTTAGACTAGCTTCGATTCACATGGCAAGAGAGCTCTTTTTTCTATATGTGGCCACCTCTGGCTGAAACTCTTAAAGCCTTTCAAATTTGCAATCATGAATTTTACTAAGAAAAGTGAAAAATTCCTGAGGTATCTATGTTTGCCGTGTAACTATTGTGTCAACGTTACTCTCCCCATCACCACATTCTGTATTATTAATTTCTTACTCAGAAGACATAGAGATACAAGTGATCTCCAATCCTCGCTTATAGGCATTTGTCTTAGTCATCTAGTGCTGCTGCTGTAACAGAAATACCACAAATGGATGGCTTTAACGAAAAGATTTTATTTCTTCATAGTAAAGTAGGCTACAAGTCCAAATTCAGGATGTCAGCTCCAGGGGAAGGCTTTCTCTCTCTGTTGGCCTTCTCATCAATGTTCCCCCCAGACTAGGAGCTTCTCTGCACAGGGACCCTGGGTCCAAAGGACACGTTCTGCTCCTAGCACTGCTTTCTTGGTGGTATGAGGCCCCCTGTTCCTCTCCTCACTTACTAATACAACTGCTGCCCATCTTCCCTCATTAACATCATAGAGGCAGGATTTACAACATATAAGAAAGTCACACAATACTGGGACTCATGGCCCACCCAAACTGATACACACATTTTTGGGGGGACATAATTCAATCCATGACAGTGCTGAAGGCCTGACCTGTAAGAATATAGGTGTGTCGGAGTCCATGGATTTTTTCGAGAATGTGTGTGAAAAATATCTGTGCATGTGGGTATTTACATTCTGGGAGAGAGTCCATAGCTTTTGTTAGATCCCCCAGGAGCCTGCACATCACCATGAGAGATGTATATCTAAGACATGATTAAGTATCTAAGAAAAACAAAATATAGAGTTAGAAACAAAAAGTGTCCAGCAATAATATGTCCTAAAGAAGGTGACATAAATATTTCAAAGTCACATAAGCTTCACATTGAATGAGGGGGTGAGGCAGAAGATATTTTAGGGACAAAACTCTTTAAGAAAAGAAGAGGCTTTATCTTTTTGAGAAAGCAAGAAAGATATTAAATCATTTTACTATCTCTTTCAGTTTTATCATGACATTTGAATATGTACTCTCAATTTTTAATACCCACTATATCTTTCAGTTTTTTTATGACATTTGAATAAGCACACTTAATTTTTAATGTCTTCAAAGCTGAGTATCCACTATAATTATGATATATTAGATCCTTTGCAATATCCAAAAATTGTAAAATGTGCTATATTTTCATCATTTATAAATTAACCTAATTATTAGGACTTGAAGTAGCTTACAAAGAAATCAAACTTTTGGTCTCCATTTTCAAGAAAATTATAATCAAGAGAATTAGAGAACATTTAGCCAGAAAACACTGTCTGATTCCTGGTTATATGATTATGTGTGAAGTAGAAGTGGGATAGGAAAATAAGGAGTGGCAATTTAGACTAACATAATGCTCCCAAATTAGTAGAAGTTTTTAAAAATGTATTTGTTATTTCTAATCAAGCTCCATGGTTTAACCAAGTTAAGTACTCAACATGAGGAACTAAGAGAAAAAGAGAAGTATTTATTGTATGCTGTGAATAAAAAAGGAAATGACACCAATTGATGGTCATTCCCTGGTCCAGTACATTTTAATATCTGAATGGAAGTGGCTGAAGTTCAACATGTTAATGGCTCCTAGAGGACCATGACTCAGCCCCCCAGAGCTTCAAGTTCCTTTACAACAATGACTGGTGATTCAGAGAATTTAAACTCAGGATGTTATCTGAACAGATGGGTATAGTCACCAACAGCTGCAGTCCCAATCTTGAACCAAGCTCACACCCTTCATAGGACCCCACTCCCAGATTCTTTCCACTAGAGTACAGTCATAAATCCAGGGGCTTGTCACCCCAAGATTTATTTTCACTAGCAGAGTTATTTTCAGTGAGAGGAGTGAGAAAATCAGTTAGTATTGCTTCATCATGTTTAATATACTTAGGGATAAAATCTTTATTTAATATTAGGAACCATAACATTTTTCTAGTCAGGAAGCAAGTTATCTGATTCACCATACATCTGAAAGCAAAAGGTTCTAATAATTCAACCTCAGCCATCCTGAGCTTGAATTTTCTCTTTTCCAAATGACAATAATATTGTAATGTTTTGTAGGCTATTCCCATACATAGAGTAACACTTCACTCTTTTTTTCTCATACCACATGGTGAGACAGTCAGAAGCAGAAAGCTAGGAAATCTCTAATATATTTGCCTAAGCAGAGTCAAAATCAGGGATGGAAAGAGACTTACAGGGGAAATTAGGAAATTGACCTGGCTTTAGCTATTGATCCATTAAATAATAAAAGGTAATATCAATTTGAATTACATGTTATGGATCAAGGTTCTGATTTAAAGCCTGTTAGGAAGATCTTCCACCACTCGTCGGTTTGTCTTCCTGTGGTGACCTGCATGTTCCTGTGATGCTGGAAGCTATGCCACCGGTATTTCAAATGCCAGCAGGGTCACCTGTGGTGGACAGTTTCCATGTCCACCAAGAACCTGTGAATGTGACCTTATTTGGAAATAGGGTCTTTGTAGATGTAATCAAGTTAAGACGAAGTCATACTAGATTAGGATGAGCCCAAAATCCAGTAAGACTGATGTCCTTATAAGAAAAGAGAGATTTAGACATAGAGGTAGAAACACACAGGGAGAACATCATGTGATGATGGAGGCAGAAGTTGGAGTGATGCAGTGGCAAGCCAAGGAACACCAAGGATTGCTGGCAATATGAAACAAATTCTCCCTGAGACTCCAGAAGGAACCAAACTTGCTGATACCGTGATTTTGGACTTCCAGGCACCAGAATTCTGAGAGAATAAACTTCTGTGTTTTAAGCCCTTCAGTTTGTGGTAATCTGTTAAAGCAGCCCCGGGAAACTAATACAAGGGCCTACCATGTGCACTGCTGTACCATGAAAACCTGCCTTCCCTGCATCTCTTTGTGCTCATCTGTTTATTTTGGTTTTATGTATGAAATAGAGCTATCTCCCTTAGATGAGGCCTCTGTGATTTTATGTGCAAACCTCTTTATCCTTCCTTTTGTTCTTTATCTTTACATGTTTGCATTTTCCCGATTCTTAACTTTCTAATTCTCTTTTTAACTCTTTCACCTTCGCTAATGGCAGAAAAATGTAAAACTACACCCACTGCAGAAAGTTTTTCCTCAAATGTACTCTCTTACTTTTCAGCACAGATTTATAAAATACCATAAATTGCTGTTTCACTTGCCTTCTGATCCCCTCCCCAGCTCACCAACTGCTACGTCCACCATGCTGACAAATCCTCTTTTGCAAGATTACTGATGATGCCTTTGTCATTTGATTTATCCATGTTTTTTAGCCCTTGTCTTAATTAAACCCTCTGAGCGTGTAACCTTGTTGGCTTGTGACAACTTGAAGTATTCACTTCCCTTAGAGTCTGTGTTATTACAGTTTTCCAGATTTTCTATGTTTCATATTTGATCTGTGTGTGTGATGTTATGAAATAGAATATAGAGTATATATATATGATAATGAGTCTGGAGATCTTTATAATTGCTTGGTTGGGTTACTTTGTGCTTGAAAATCTGAAGTGCGTTGAACCGTGTCATTATTTAATTCTGTCCCTTAAATGTCCCTCATTTTTTTCATTAAAGGTTAATTCTAACCTTTTAGGAAAATTTATTATGTGAGTGCAGTTCTCCATCCATTCAGCTTCCACATGTAAAACTTCTCACACATTTTACTCACTCTTTGTCCTAATTTATCATGTTTTCTTTCCATGATTTCAAAGGTTTTTAAGATTTCACTATACTTAAAATGCATCTCCAGATAATAACCCTTCCCAGTTTACAACTCTCATATTATTCATGGCACTAATCCCCTTATACTTCTTTGGTTTTGATTATTGTATGATAATATTTGGTTTTGATTATCAACATATTTGGTTTTGATTATTGTATGATATGATTTATTGGTACATTGTGTTTGTCCATCTTATTTTGCAATTTTATACAGAGAAGGGTCACTATCTAACCCCTTTTGTTTAGTACCAAACTAAACTCAAATCGTTAAGGGTTATTGATGAGGAAGATGATGCACTGGTGTTGGTGATGTTGAAGACGTTCAGTATTTCTGTGAATATGGCCAATGATTCAAACTCTGCTTTTTTTAATTTGAGGATAAACTAAACTCAGTTTTTCACACTTATTGCCTCTTCCTTTTTTTTTTTTTTTTTTCCTGTTGCCTGATTTTGGGTCACTGATAATTTATTATTCTGAAAAATAAAATGGAGCAATTTCCTCTAACTCACAACTACTTTCATTAAAACTTGAGGCTCTACTCTGGAGGTATTTGCTACATCTGTAGAAAAATCCCAAATGTTACAGTGTGCAAATTTTTGATGACTGCTCATTTACCTAAAGTTTAGTGGTAAATGTTACATAGTTTGAAGGCCCTTAGAATATTCATTATACAAAGGTTATGATACAAAATTACAAAAAAATCTCCAATTTTTAAACAAAACTTCTGAGTAATTTCATAGTTATTTAGCCCACACAACTACCTGGCTGAGAAAAAAGTATTCCTCAATTTCAGGTAACAAGAATTGACTTATATGGATGTACCTTCTGCTCTGTAACATGTGAATAGATGTGATTACAGTTGAGAACTGAAGGTAGCGAAAGGGGTAGGTAGAGGGCTTGCTTTACCCTCCAAGTCTTTCCTTCTTTTTATGAGCTAAAACAGACAATTTCTTATTAGAAGTCTTACAGACAATAATTAGTTTCCCAGGACGGATATTCCCTCCTAGGAAACAACAACAAAAAAGAAACCAAGGAAAAACATATAATTTGGTGAAGCAGATACTAACTGTCCTTATGTAGGTGAATTCTACATTTCCTATAAGAGTGTGCTAGGCCATGGCCATTTCTGCCTCAAGCTTAATAATGTAGCAAAAATGGAACATGAGTGTGTTGCTGTGAAGGAAGGAAGGAATTGGCTTTCATGTTAGTAACTAGACTCTAGGGCTGATGCATCTCCTGCCCCAGTTTAATGATAAAAGGGCAGATTACCCTAAGTTTTAAGAAAAATTTACCAATGAAGTTTAGAAACAACTTCTTGAAAAAGCAGAGTGGTATAAACAAGCTATATCCACAAAATCACAGGTATCCTTAACTAGAGAGGATCCATTTCAAGTAGTGATCACAAAGCAAAGCCAACGTAAACTAAATCTGAATCAACATTATTGCCCTCTCTCATACCTGGATCTGTTCTTTGAAGGTTGCCTTCCGTAAGCAGTTAAACAGGCTTTATTTTATTTATTTATTTATTTATTTTCACCAGCTGCCCTATCAGTAAGGAGCCCTGATGGCTCAGTGGTTAAAGTGTTCGATTGCTTACCAAAAGGTGAGCAGTTCGAAACCACCAGTGGCTTCGCAGGAGAAAGATGTGGCAGTCTGCTTCCATAAAGATGTACAGTCTTGGAAACCCTATGGAGTCACTATGAGTGGAAATCGACTGGACAGCAGTGGGTTTGGGATTGGGTGGCCTACAAATATAAATTTTACTTATAACTGCGTACACTCAGAGTTCAAAAACTGACTTAGGAACATGATTTGGAACATGGTTCCCACTGTAAGTTGGTGACTGCCTTTTCAAATCCTTACTGACTATTTTTATAATAATAAATGACACTAATAAATCCACAGATTAATGTGCAAATTTATGTTCACTAAGATTTAAATTTTCTTTAACCACCAGTATTTTAAAAAATCTGACAGTGTAGAATAATGATTATAGGCATGTTCTTCAGAGTCAGGGATACCTACTTTGCCACTTACTTACAAGCTATTTTCTTAGACAATTTATTTTATCATTTTAAAGCACTGTTTCTTTCATTCATCAAATGAGGATAAAATACCATAATTTTAGGGTGAGTGTGAGATATAAGTGAGAAAAATAAAATAGTAAAGATTTAGTAGTGGAAACTGCTATTTGCATTATTATTGTTATTATCAAAATGACATTAATTTAACCATCTCTGTGGTGATGAAATGGCTTAAAAGTAGGCATTTAGGGAGAAAATCTAAACAAAGACTTAAATCTACAATATGAAAATTAATCTAAATAATTCAATAGTTGACTATAACTACGAATTTTAAATGGGGCTCAAATGAAATGAAATAGGAATACACTCTTTTCAACTCTGGTTTCAGCCTTTTTTTTTAATGTGTGTATATGTGGTTTCCACTTCCTTTAAATGTACTAGGATAAAAGAGAAAATATAATACTTGACAGATTTTTAAGTCCCTATTTTAGATGTGCCCTTGTTTAGGCTTGTTCTAATCTATTTCGTCAGGCTTTGACTGCTGGGTGAACTTCTTTGCTTAGTCCCCAGTGTAAGGGGAAAACCCTCAGGTTCCCTGTGTTACAATTTATGCCCTTCTCTAATGTGGTTAGCTAAAATTTGGGCCAAAAGCCAACTTCTTATGTATATATGAAAATAGCAATGTGAAAACATTTTTACAGTAATAAATACAGTCACTTAAAACTGAAATATAGAGTGTAAACCAGGAATTAAAAACATTTAGGCAAGTCACTGAATCAAAAATTATAATAATGATCACAGTAAAAACTTACAATGAATTATACTTGTGCAATTAGCAGATTAGAAAAACTGATTTTTATCCTATAGTTCCCTTGGTGATATTACCTAACCATTTTCTCAAGTCACAAAAATAGGTGGTATTTCAAAGAGAAAGAAACATATAGAGATGTAAGTAATTAATATATTTGTAGCTCATATTTTACTGAATTGGACTTTGGTCTCTGTTCCCTAAATCTTGTTCATTTTAAGGAGGCTCTAGAATAATATAATTTAGGATTTAGTCCTTCTTTTCTCACTTATTTGTAATTTAATCACATGATGCTAGAAAATAAGTTGCTTGTCATTGCTAATATACATTCAGGATACCTGCCTTGTCGGCTGCATAGTATTCTCATCAGGACACAGTGACCTAATAGGTAAGAAACTACCTTAAAAATAGTAAATCATTACAAAAAATGTATGTACTTCTAACATAATTTCTTAAGTGAAGTATATGTACTGTACAGTCAGAATGTCATGATATTTGATCTTAATATTAAGCTTAAACCATTGATTCCAAAATGATGATTATAGTGATGACTCAATGCCCCAGGAATGTGGGACCCTGGGGATAGTTAATAAAGAGATAAAGAGGCCAGTACTGACTTGTTAGGATTTGGAATGTGGCAAATGCACAGTTGCACAGCCTTAGGCCTCCCTTGGGCAATTGCCCAAACATTTGCATTCCCACAATGAATTTATTCAGAAAATATCCTTTCCATGAGAAAAATCCAGCTCTCAAGCCTCTCACTAAGATTATGCAAGTTCAGTAACCTTCCATTCTGGAACAAGAGTTAGAAGTCTACTGGGAAATGTATTTAAGCCACTACCAGACTCTAGTCATTGTGACTGTTTGGGAATTTCCAGCCAAGAATACTACTTATAATAAGTGGACTTCAAAACTTAAAAGAGAAAAACAAAAGCTATTTGTTCGTTTTTCAGTTAGAATCCTCCTAGGGTCTTTTGTCTCCCTCTCTCCCCTCTACCTCCCAGTTTTATACTGATGTCTCCTTTCTGCATTCATTGTCCTTGGTGTTGGTGTGCTACAAACCCACCCTAAATGAGAAACAGCCAACACATGAATCAAAGACAAAAACAGGCAGTCAGGTTTTAGTGGGCAGAAGGGTAGACCCCATGAAGATCAGTCAAACTGAGTGGATGTAAGTAATAAACACCAAGAGAATAACAACATTAGCCACTGCTGAGCAGAAAATTAGGAGTATTCTCCAGGTTATTTCTTTCTCTATTCTGGTTGTCATGTTTTGTCTCTCTCATCGTCTTTGTATCCTGTAAATAAAGAAGTAGTCAAAATGAAATTTGTTTCTTTTAAACATAGCAAAGTACTTATTGAACTTAGAAATTAATAGTAAAACTTTATAAAAATAAAGGATACCTTATTAATTACCTAGCACCCAGATTGTGGTTTCTAATGCCAGTCTCCAACTAAAGAAACCAGGACTCCTCTGATAAATTGCTAATTCTAGAACTGGGGCTGGAAATATACAAGATGATCCTAGGGCATCTTGCAGTATCAGAAAGTAAAGCTTGTTGTTGTACTGTGTCATCCAGTCGATTCTGACTCATATCGACCCTGTAGGACAGAATAGAATTGCCCCCATAGGGTTTCCTAGACTATAGCTTTTATGGGAGCACGTCACCAGGTCTTTTCTCCCATGGAGTGGATGGTGGGTTAGAACTGCCGACCTTTCGGTTAGCAGCCAAGAGCCTAACCGTTGTGCTACCAGGGCTCCTCAGAAAGTAACCAAATCTGTCAAGTAGATTCTGACTCATAGCAACCCTACAGGACAGAGTAGAACTTCCCATAGGGTTTCCAAGGAGCAGCTGGTGGATTAGAACTGCCGATCTTTTGGTTAGCAGTTGAGCTCTTAACCACTAAAAGCAATGCTCAAAAAACAACCGCACACACACATTGATGGGGGTATGTCAAATGATCACAGAAACCAACTGAAAGGGCTCCCCATAGCCAAAGCTGGAACAATTTGAACAAAAAATAAAAATAAAAGAGTATTAGATTGTAACCCAAAGTATAAAATAAACACCCATACTGATATAAATAAGTAGTTGAATAATGGATGGGGAAGAGAAACAAATCTTCTATGTAGAGGAATTCCAAAAAATTTATGTAGATGCTTGTCTTACTACTGCCATAACACAAATGCCATAAAAGGGTGGCTTAACAGAATAGATATTTGTTTTCTCACAGTTTAGGAGACTAGAAGTTCGAATTCAGGGCACTGGAGAAGGAACCCCGGTGGCTCAGTGGTTAATTGCTCCACTGGTTACAGAAAGGTTGGCAGTTTGAACCCACCAGGCACTACGAGGGAGAAAGATGTGGCATTCTGCTTCTGTAAAGATTTATAGCCTTGGAAACCCAGTGTCCTATAGAGTCATTATGAATTAGAGTCGATTCCATGGCAATGGGTTTTATTTTCTTGGTTTTTTAGTTCTAGGGGAATGCTCTCCCTCCGTAGGCTATGGGAGAAGATCTTTGTCTCAGTTTCTGTTCCTCATTTCCTTGGCAGTCTTCACATAGTGTCTATCTTTCCCATTTTGTGCTTGTTTGTCTCTGTCTCTGTGTTCCTCCTTGTAACTCAGCAACAATTAGGTTTAGGACACACCGTACACTGATGGGGCCTCATTAACACAAAGAATACCCTGTTCTCGAATGGAATTACATTGACAAATATAGGGGCTACGATTACAACACATATTTTGTAATTTTTGTTGTGAGGTGCCCTTAAGTCGGTTCTGACTCATAGCAACGCTATGTACAACAGAACCAAACACTGCCCAGTCCTGTGCCATTCTCAGGATCCTTGTTATGTTTGAGTCCATTGTTGCAGCCACGGTGTCAATCCATCTCATTGAGGGTCTTCCTCTTTTTTGCTGACCCTGTACTTTACCAAGCATGATGTCCTTCTCCACGGACACTTCTAAGGAGCATTCTGGCTGTACTTCTTCCAAGACAGATTTGTTCGTTCTTTTGGCAGTCCATGGTATATTCAAAATTCTTCGCCAACACCATAATTAAAAGGCATCAATTCTTCTTTGGTCTTCCTTATTCATTGTCCAGCTTTCCTATGCATGTGAGGCAATTGAAAACACTGTGGCTTGGATCAGGCCCACCTTAGTCCTTAAAGTAACACCTTTGCATTCTAACACTTTAAAAAGGTCTTTTGCAGTGGATTTGCCCAATGCAACATGTCATCTGATTTCCTAACTGCTGCTTCCATGGGTGTTGATTGTGGATCCAAGTAAAATGAAGTCCTTGACAATTTCAATCTTTTCTCTGTTTATCATGATGCTGCTTATTGGTCCAGTTGAGAGGATTTTTGTTTTCTTTATGTTGAGGTGTAATTCATACTGAAGGCTATAGTCTTTGATCTTCATCAGTAAGTGTTTTAAGCCCACTTCACTTTCGGCAAGCAAGGTTGGCTCATCTGCATAATGCAGGTTGTTAAGGAGTCTTCCTTCAATCATGATGCCCTGTTCTTCTTCATACAGTCCAGCTTCTCGGATTATTTGCTCAGCGTACAGATTGAATAAACCTGTTGCTGTCGAGTTGACACTGACTCTTATCAACCCTATAAGACAGAGTAGAACTGCCCCATAGGTTTCCCAAGAGCAGCTGGTGGATTCGAACTCCTTATCCTTTGTTTAGTAGACAATCTCTTAACCTCTGCCCTGTCAGGGCTCCGAAGACTGAATAAGTATTGTGAAAGGATACAACCTTGACACACAACTTTCCTGACTTTAAACCATGCAGTATCCCCTTGTTCTCTTCGAATGGCTGCCTCTTGATCTATGTACAGTTTCCTCATGAGCACAATTAAGTGTTCTGCAATTCCCATTCTTCACAATGTTATCCATAATTTATTATGATCCACGAGGTCAAATGCCTTTGCATAGTCAATGAAACAACAGATAAGCATCTTTGTGGTATCGCTGCTTTCAGCCAGGATCCATCTGACATCAGCAGTGATATCCCTGGTTCCATGTCCTCTTCTGAATCTGGCTTGAATTTCTGGCAGTTCCCTATCCATGTAGTGCTACAACTGCTTTTGATTGATCTTCAGAAAATTTTACTTGTGTGTGATATTAATATTTTTCAATGATTTTCACATTTGGTTGGATCACTTTCCTTGGAATATGCCTAAATATGGATCTCTTCCAGTCGGTTGGCCACGTAGCTGTCTTCCAAATTTCTTGGCATAAACAAGTGAGCACTTCCAGTGCTGCACCCGTTTGTTGAAACATCTCAACTGGTATTCCATCAATTCCTGGAGCCTTGTTTTTCACCAATGCCTTCAGTGTAGCTTGACTTCTTCCTTCAGTACCATCAGTTCTTCATAATATGCTACCTCCTGAAATGCTTGAAAGTCAACCAATTTTTTTTTTGGTATGGTGACTCTGTATATTCCTTCCATCTTCGTTTGATGCTTTCTGCATTGTTTAATATTTTCCCCATAGAATCCTTCAATATTGCAACTCTAAGTCTTGAATTTTTTTCTTCAGTTCTTTCAGCTTGAGAAATGCTGAGCGAGTTCTTCCCTTTTGGTTTTCTAACTCCAGGTCTTTGCACATTTCATTATAATACTTTACTTTGTCTTCTCGAGCCACCCTTTGAAATCTTCTGTTCGACTCTTTATTGTTTCTGCCATTAGCTCTAGCTACTCCACGTTCAAGAGCAAGTTTCAGAGTCTCTTCTGACATCCACTTTGGTCTTCTCTTTCTTTCCTGTCTTTTTAATGACCTCTTGCTTTCTTCTTGTATGATGCCTTTAATGTCATTCCACAGCTCTTCTGGTCTTCTGTCATTAGTGTTCAATGCGTTAAATGTAATCTTGAGTTGGTCTCTAAATTCAGGTAGGATATACTTAAGGTTGTACTTTGACTCCCTTGGACTTTTCTAATTTTCTTCAGCTTCAACTTGAACTTGCATATGAGCAATTGATGGTCTGTTGTGCAGTTGGCCCCTGGCCTTGTTCTGACTGATGATATTTAGCTTTTCCATTGGCTCTTTCCACAGATGTAGTCAATTTGATTCCTGTGTATTCCATCTGGCAAGGTCCACGTGTATACTTGCTTCATGTTGTCAAAAAAAGGTATTGCAATGAAGAAGTCATTGGTCTTGCAAAATTCTATTATTTGATCTCCAGCACTGTTTCATCACCAAGGCCATATTTTCCAACTACCAATTCCTTCCTCTTTGTTTCCAACTTTCGCATTCCAATCACCAGTAATTATCAATGCATCCTGATTCGATTAATTTCAGACTGAAGAAATTGGCAAAAATCTTCAGTTTCTTCATCTTTTGCCTTAGTGGTTGGTGCATAAATTTGAATAATAGTGGTTTTTAATGGTCTTCCTTGTTGGCATATGGATATTATCCTATCACTGACAGCATTGTAGTTCAGGATAGATCTTGAAATGTTCTTTTTTGACAATGAATGCAACGCCATTCCTCTTCAATTTTTCATTTCTGGCATAGTAATCCAACTGTCCAATTCAAAATGGCCAATACAGTCTATTTCAACTCACTAATGCCTAGGATATCAATGTTTATGCGTTCCATTTCATTTTTGACAATTTCCAATTTTTCTAGGTTCATACTTCATACATTCCACGTTCCAATTATTAATAGATGTTTGCAGCTGTTTCTTCTCATTTTGAGTCATGCCACATCAGCAAATGAAGGTCCCAAAAGCTTGACCCCATTCATATCATTAAAGTCGACTCTAGTTTGAGGAGGCAGCTCTTCCCCAGTCATATTTTGAGGGCCTTCCTACCTGAGGTGCTCATCAGCCAGAAGATCAAGGTCGACATCAATAGTCATAAATCATATTGATAGTATGTATTCTTGATATCATGTGATGAAAATTTTGATATTATCTGATTTAAATTGTACTTTTACATCTGTGAACTTCTTCCTCAAAACCATTATCCCAGTCTAGTTGTGAGAAAAATATCAAATGAATTCCAATATAGGGTCATTCTACAAATGCGTGATCTTTACTTTTTAAGACTTTCAAAGTCACCAAAAACAAGGAAAGCCTGAGAAATTGTATCAGACAGTGTTCGACTGCTATTCATAACGTTTTCACTGGCTAATTTTTTTCAGAAGTAGACTGCAAGCTCCTTCTTCCTAGTCTGTCTTAGTCTTGAAGCTCAGCTGAAACCTGTCCACCATGGGTGGTCCTGCTGGTATTTGAATACCCGTGGCATAGCTTTCAGCATCACAGGAACACGCAGGCCCCCACAGTACAACAAACTGACAGACACATGGAGACACATATTTTGGGAGGATGCAATTCAATCTATAATAATACTCCACTCTCAAGCAAAAGGAGCATAGCATGGACTGCACATAGTTACTTACTTCCAAAGAATACAGTATGTGGGGGCAGTAACTTTATAGTGGAGAAATCTGACAACCACCTCAGGCAGAAAATCAAGGTCAACATCAATAGTCATAAATCATATTGATAGTGTGTATTCTTGATATTATGTGATAAAAATTTTGATATAATGTGATAAAAATTATACTTTTACATCTGTGATCTTCTTTCCCAAAACCATTATCCTAGTCTAGTTATGAGAAAAATATCAAACAAATTCCAGTGTAGGGTCATCCTACAAAATGCCTGATTATTACTCTTCAGGACTGTCAGAGTCACCAAAAACAAGCAAAGCCTGAGAAACTGTCACAGCCAAGAGGAGCTTAAGGATTTATGACAACTAAATGTACTGTGGTATCCTGGATAAGATCCTGGGAAAGGAAAAAAGGGCATTAAGCGAACACTAAGAAATTTGTAATAAATTATTGACTTTAGTTACTAATAATGTAACAATATTGTCATACTAATGTTAGATTTTAACAGTAGGAAAACTGGGTGCAGGGTGTATACTCTGTACTATCTGCTCTATTTTTCAGTAAATCTTAAAATTGTTCCAAAACCTAAAGCCTGTTTAAAAAAAAAAAAAAAATCCCACAATGGAATTTGAGATAAATTGCTGCTTTACACCAAAAGGTATTATTTCCTTAAGAGAATTCTCTAAACATTTACTCTGCAACAATAATCCCCCAAAGGATTGTTTCATTTTTGTTGTTTTGGGTTTTTTGTATTTGTTTGATTTTATATATCTATATGTCAATGGATTCAATGCTCCAAAAAAAATGAACATAGATTTTTCTTTTTTTTTGTAATTTTATTTTGCTTACTTTTCAAGAAAGGCAGAGAAGAGGGGCAGTATTCTCTGACTTCTTCAATTCTCTATAATACCTTCTTATTTAAAGTTAGCTGCATTAAAAATTATTGAGTTACATATTTTTCTTTAACAACTTTGAAGATATTAGTCTCCCGAAAGTCTCATGTCATAGACTATTATTGAGAAGTGTTTTAAGACCAACCCCCTTTTCATTCTACTCATTGTTTATAATTTATTTTTTACCTGAATGCAATATAATTCTTTATCTCTCTTTCAATTCCAATAATTTCTTAAAGCTCTGTCTTGGTTTCTTGCCAAGTGGTATTCAAAGTGAGTGTCTCAATTTATAATCTCACCAACAATGTGAAGATCCACATCCTTGCCAACACTTGATATTGTGAGATTTTATTAATTTTAGCTTTTCTTATGGGTGGAATATACTATCTTACAATAGCTTTAATTTGTATTTCCCTGATAACTAATAATGTTAAGCACTTTTTCATATGCTCTTTGGCCACAAATATATATTTTTTTAGTAAGTGGCTGATAAGTCTTTTACCCATTTTAATTGTGTATTAATTTATAATTCTTTATATATTTTCAATATAGAATTGTCAGATATATGAAATTCAAATATTTTCTCTGAAAGGTAGCTTGCCTTTTCAGTGTCTTAATGATGCTTAACTTGATGAACAAAAGTTCTTGCTTTAAATGAAATCCAGTTCATCCAATTTATTTTATATTTGGTGCTTTCTATATTCTCTTTAAAAAATAGTGGTCAATTTTATCATGAACATATTTCCTATGATTTTTTCTACAAGATTGAGTGTTTTATCTTTCACATTTATGTCTTTGAACTCCCTAAAATCAATTTTTGTGTAAAATAGGAGTGAGGTAATACATATTTTTCATGGAGCCAGCTATTTAGGACACTAGAATGTAAAAAGATAAAGGGGTGTTAGAAGTGGGATAATCAATGCACAGCTTATGTTTGTTGTTTTGATCACTTTGCAATGTAACCTAATAATGCATTTTGATATTTAAAAAACAAGGAAGTTAATCGTATGCAATTAGGAAAGGTCACTCGAGTTGATCTCCACAAATCATAGTTTTAGCAGTGCCATACTAAATTGTACCTTTTTTTCAGTGAGATGCCCAAATCAGTCTTTTACTGTTCTGAGATATTGAATCATTTAGTGCTTTTGGTCACATCTGAGAGCAAACATTGTGGAGAATCTGAAAGAACACTAAAATAGCTTTCTAATGATTTAAATTCAAGTTCTAGATCGGCCTGGTGGTTCAGTGGTTAAAGTTCTCAGCTGCTAACCAAAAGGTCAGTGGTTCAAACCCACAAGCTGCTCCGCAGGAGAAAGATATGGCAGTCTGCTTCCGTAAACATTACAGCCTTGGAAACTCTATGAGGCAGTTCCACTCTGTCTTATAGGGTCTCTGTGAGTAGGAATCAATTCAACGTCAGTGGGTTTGGTTTGGGGGGATTTCTAGATTGGCCATTAATTAGCTATGGCTTTTTGTAGTACACACTCATAGTTTTTTACGCCCTATACTCTTCACTTCTTCTAAAAGCAACAATCTCCTCCTTCTGGGAGCTACACTTGCCCATTTCCCAAACATTAAGAATTGCAATGTTTACATTTTCCTATTCCTCCTTCCTGAGTGGTTTAAAACCAAAACCAAATCCATTGCTATCAAGTCGATTCTGACTCATAGTGACCTATAGGACAGAGTAGAATTGCTCCATAGGGTTTCCAAGGCTGTAATCTTTACGGAAGCAGACTACCACATCTTTCTCCCACTGACTGGTTTAGAAACTACCATATTCATGCTTGTTTCCCATGGTTCTCCACTTGAAAGGTATTGCTGCATAGATGGGCATCTGTTCCACATTGAAACTATCAGTGCTGTTCTCAAGCTATTTGAGCCTGGTCCATAAAGAGAAGTAGCCACTCTATTCTGGTGGCTGAATTTTTAAGCTGTAAAGCCCAGAAAATGTCATTGACCATGTATCTGGCTACGTGGAGAAAGCTGGGCTGTACTGAGAGAGAAAAAGTTTTATTTAAGTAGTATAAGATCAATGAGAGACACTTGGTGATGTTCAACTCCCTGGCTGCAGTTGTTTCTGAGATCCAACTGCAAATATTCCTGTCCAGTCCTAGATTGTTCCACCTACTCTAGAATGAGTACGCTGATGATCTGATCCTTGCAGCCAACAAGAGTCTGAACTACTAAATTTGGGCCAGACTCCAGGTTCCCATGTTTAAAGAAAGAAACATGAAGGATTTAGAGCCCTAAATCTCATCTAGTTTTCAACCGGCATCCAATCTCAGCCATCTCCCTAAGCTATGTGATAAAAACATGCTGCATTTTTTCACTCAAAATATAATTGGATTGTATGTCTCAAAGAGTCAAATGTTAATAGAAGAGTCTCTGGAAAATACTTTAAAAAAATAAAACATAGACTAGAACTTTAGTTGATAGAATTTCAAAATCATATATACTATATATACATACAACCACATATATCATAAACAGTAGTATATATGATATGTATATATTTATATATGTGTATATGGGGCCCTGGTGTTGCAGTGGTTAAGTGTTTGGCAGCTAACCAAAGGGTCAGCAGTTCTAAACCAAACCAGCCATTCCTTGGAAACCCTATGAGGTAGTTCTACTCTGCCCTTTAGGGTCACTATGAGTCAGAATCAACTTCAAGGCAATGAGTTTTTATATGCATATGTATTTGTAGTACTGTGGTGGACCGATGTTGCTATGATGCTGGAAGCTATGCCACCAGAATTTAAAATACCAGCAGAGTTACCCATGCTGGATAGGTTTCAGCAGAGCTGCCAGACTGAGACAGACTAGGATGAAAGGCCTGGTAATCTACTTCTGAAAATTAGCCAATGAAAACCTCATGGATCACAAGAGAACATTGTCCAACTGGCTTGCTTTGGACACTTCACCAGGAGGAATCAAACACTGGAGGAGGATATCATATTTGGTGAAGTAAAGGGCCAGCAAGGACGACCTGCGGTGAGATGGATTAGCACAGTAGCCACAATGATGAACGTGAACATGCAGGGGATTGTGAGGATGACACAGGACTGGGAGACATTTTGTTTTTTGTACATAAGGTCACCATGAGTCAGAGTCAACTCAATAGCAGTGATAGAACAATCAATATATATTTGTGGATTAAAACAGTTTATGATATGTTCCCTGAGACCATGGTCCCCACAGCCCTCAGCCCAGTAATTTGGTCGGGGAACATCTGGCTCAATTGGCATAACAGTTTATAGATAAATGTTCTACATTCTACTTTGGTGAGTAGCATCTGTGGTCTTAAAAGCTTGTGAGTGGCCATCTAAGATACTCCACTGGTCTCACCCCATCTGGAGCAAG
>NW_004444078.1:5469665-5510561 GCF_000243295.1 Trichechus manatus latirostris
GGTCTCACCCCATCTGGAGCAAGAGAGAATGAAGAAAACCAAAGACACAAGGGAAAGATTAGTCCAAAGGACTAATGGACCACAACTACCACAGCATCTACCAGACTGATTCCAGCACAACTAGATGGTACCCGGCTACCACCATCAACTGCTCTGACAGGGATCACAATAGAGGATTCTGGACAGAGCTGGAGAAAAATGTAGAACAAAACTCTAATTCACCAAAAAAAAAAAGAGACCAGACTTACTGGTCTGACAGAGACTGGAGAAACCCCGAGAGCATGGCCCTGAACACCCTTTTAGCTCAGTAATGAAGTCACTCCTGAGGTTCACCCTTCAGCCAAAGATTAGACAGGCCCATAAAACAAAATGAGACTAATGGGGCACACCAGGCCGGGGGCAAGGACTAGAAGGCAGGAGGGGACAGGAAAGCTGGTAATGGAGAACCTAATGTCAAGAAAGGGAGAGTGTTGACATGTCGTGGGGTTGACAACCAATGTCACAGAACGGTATGTATATTAATTATTTAATGAGAAGCTAGTTTGCTCTGTAAACCTTCATCTAAAGTACAATAAAAAAAAGAAAATAGAAAAACAGTAGAATTAATTTATGATGTTAAAATATGATTCTTTAAAAAAAAAAAAGCAGAACTCTTAGAAAGAGCAAAGGATGTAATGGTTCTAACTAGTCTTTTCTGATTGTTTTCCTCCTGCTTTGCCTGCACCCAGGGACAGATTACCCAGCAAGAAGTGATGAAAAACAAGTGAAATTGTCCACTGCAGATTAGTCCATAAACACAATTAAGTCCATGGGCATCTACCTCGAAAAAAAAAGTTTATGATTTGAAAGGTATCTAATATGGCTACTGACTAAAATACAATATGTTTTAACATTACCAAAGTGTTGTAAGAAAATAGTTTCTACATTTCACTAGTAATTTCAATGAAGCTTAAAGCAAAGTGGAATTTATTATCTGGCTACCCACATCTTAATGGTATATGTTGCAGCTATGATTCGCTACAAAGAAGGAAAATTCTCTAAATTGTTTTTGATGAAATATCTGTCCCTGCCTTTCTGAGTGTTTACTGACAAGAATTTCCTGACTAATAGCTTTAGTGACTGACCATGAATTTTTCTCTCCTGTGCTCCAAGAACATTACGTATTCCTTTCTGCCTTTGGATCCAAAAGAGAAATATTTTAAAAATATATATATTTAGGTGTATTTTTCCATTATTTTTGGCTTTGGATTTTAAATCAATTTGAAACAGGAAGAGTCTCACTCTGCTGCTGAAATCTTTATTCCTTAGGCACAAAAGTGTTGGTTTACCACCTAAACTCACTTTTCTGTGAAACTCTCTTGAATCAGGTAGGTCCCTGAATCGAGGGAGGAAGAAGTGAGGAAAAGGACTGGCTGGGATGTAAAACACTTTTGTCGGCAGGTCTGTCGCTTTGTTATCTCATAGAAAACCTGGTTTAGGAAACTGGTTATAAAAACAGAAATATATTTTAAAGGAAACAAAATGAAAATTCTGTAAATGTGTTTCATTTTAAGAGAAGTATCAGGAAAAATAGAAAAATGAATCAGGAATTAAAAGTTGCATTGAAGAAATTATAGAAAATGCAAGAAAAATTAAAAAGATAATTAGTTCCAACTGAGATAAAATAACAGTGATAAAGATGTGGAAAATGTGGAAGATTTACATATGAAAACAAGTCTTAATACACAATTAGCATGTTGATCACTGTTTGCCCAGTTTCTCAATTACCATTCTCTTAATTTCTATTTTGAAGTCTGAAATATGATCCATATTCTTAAATACTATTAAACATACACATTAAGTTTGTGTTTGTCCATGATCTTGAATACTACATACTTGTGTTTTAAATGTGACCCATGGACTATGTGGAGAGAGATGTATGGGGATACATTTGAAATGTCATAAAAGTTTGCATTTGGAAATATGTATAAAGATTCTGTTAGTCTATAGATGATTCCCATGTTGATTATTTATTAGATGTGTATGGGCTCTCTATTTCAGAGATGATGTATACAATGAAGAAAGAATATGTGTTTTGGGCCTCTGTATGTCTGCTGCTTAGTCGTGCCCCTGCCCCTCTTAAGGCTGGTTCTGAGGAAGGAGCAAAACTTACAAACCTTACAGGTAAATGTTAGAGGCATTAATCTTTTTAAACTATTCAAATATTGTTAAAATCCAAAATTTAATTTATATTTTTTCATTGTGTATGAAAATTAATTTTCATAGAAGTGACATTTTTCTTGGGAAACTTCTTATATCTAACACATTAAAAAAAAAAAAAAAAGCTTAGTCCATAAAAAGTTACCTTAGCAATATAGCAAAAGCTTTTATTCTTAACTCAGAATATAATATTAAACCCTGGAGTAGCTCTGGGAATATCATGCTGCAAGCAGCTAAATGTAGAAATTCCTTAATCCTCCTTTAAACTAACAACTCTGTATGAGCTTCTGTGAACTCTGGCTGGCAAGAAAGTGTGACAATGAAAAGGGAACTACAGACATCGATGTTTCAGCGTTCTCTTCTCCTCATTCTTATTTCCAAAATAAAAACTTCCCACATGAGCCCACTGTGAGAATCTAGTCAGATACAACACCAGGGGATCTCAGAAATAGCAGTAGTTCCAATCCCATAAAGTTCTGTCTCTATAAATGAAGATATTAAGAAGAAAAAAAGAAGAGAAGATCATACAGTGATAAGTATTGCAGATTTATATCTTTCTTAAAGATTATATTCTGTCACACATTAGTTAATTATTGATAGAAATCACAAGTTATTACTAACAGAGAAATTAACAAAATGATAGCTTCTATTTGTATAGCAGTTTCCAAAATTCTTTGTCATCTTTAACAGTTCTTTAAAGTAACTGTGTTCAGTGTAGCTCCCTTTGATAAAGATTGAATAAGTACATCTTATGTGCAAGAGACTGTGGTAAATGCTAAGGAAACAGTAATGACTGGAACCAGGTTTTGAGGATCTTGAAGTTTCGTTGGGAAGACTGAAGTGTAGACAGGTTATTTCGGTATATGTGGTAAATGAAGTGATGAGGCATGCATAGGATGCTGCTGATGGAGCGTAGAGGAGGGAGACTCATCCAAGTTTGGCCATCTGAGATCTTGGCATGGTAAGTTCTGTGATGAAAAGCTTCCTAGAGATAGACCATTATTGAATAGAGTAAACATCATCATGTGCGCTTTGGAAATAGGAATTTGGACATCAGGAGATGAGCTCCAGTCCTTCATTTGGTTCTTTTCTCAAAAGGGAGTGGGCTGAAGTTCATACTATGTTGGGTCAGGAGAGAAAGGATATGGAGGATAAAGTAAGGGAAAAAGAGGTAACCCCATCTTGAGAAGTGGGAAGAGAACAGGTCCACCTGTACCCAATATTGTCTCCATTTACTCTCCCTCAATCGGGCTGAGGAAATGCATGCCAGTTCATTAGCAGGCTCCTGATATCGTTACTGCCCCCAACCCACTGCCCATGGACTCAATTCCAACTCATAGCGACCCCGTAGGATTTCAGAGGCTGTATGGAAGCAGACTGCCACATCTTTCTCCTGCGGAGCTGCTAGTGGTTTCAAACCGCTGGCCTTTGGTTTGTAGTATATCGCTTTAACCACTGTGCCACCAGGGCTCCTTGTTACTGCCCCAGTAAGCCAATAAGCCAGAATTAACCCCGTCAATAATTAAGCCAAATTTTAAAATCCCTACACTGTTACTTCCAAACCCAGCTGAATAAGAAAGAACTTTGATTTTAAAGTTGGATTGAAGAACTCTTGGCTGACTAGCTGCACAGTCTTGCCTAGTTTTGTTTTGTTTGTTTACTTTTAATGAAAATATACACAACAAAACATACACTCATTCAAAAATCTTTGCAGGTACAGTTTAATGACAGTGGGCGCATAGTCGACAGTGTGTCTCCATTCCCACTATCTCTGCCCATATTGTTTCACCACCGTTAACTATTAAAGCTCTCTGCCCGTTAAAATGCTCAGAGTTCTCATCTGTGCTTTAGAGTTACCAATTGTCAATTTGATCTCATCTAGATAATTCTTCAAAAGTGCACAAAGCGCAAGGCAAACATTCTTTATTAATTGAACAAAATGATTGTTTAAAGATGATTTCATGGGACAGTTTCAGTTCAAAGTTTAAATGTTGTTTCCAGGCAATAGATTTGGGAGTTCACCAATCACAATGCATCCAGGAAGTCTGATTTTAATAAGAATTGAAGTTCTGTTCCACTTTTTTTCCTCCTTTTAATCAAGATCCATCTCTTGGGTCCTTGGTCAAAATGTTCAGTAGTAATAACCATGCACCATTCATTTCTTCCGATCTCATGAAAGCTAATACTTAGTATTTTATTAAGTAAATTGCTATAAAATTAGTATCTACTTTCATCGTTGAAACCATTTTTAGTTTTAACAAAGTGAATTTCAGAAAAAATGTTATTGAGTAGGAACTTATATAATTAAATCTATGTGCTTCGACCCAAATGCCAATTTAGGAATCTCAGTCTCACAAATCTGTGACAACATCTCACAATTGTTGAGAATGTGAGAAAGAACCGGTGTAAAATTATGTGGGGGGTTAATTCTAAGCAGGTTTGACCGGGGGGAATTTACTTGATCTCAGCAATCCTATTTTCCAATTCGTAAAATAATATAGTAATAATGCCTAACACACAAGATTATTGTGGTAATTAAGTTATATAATGACAAAGTGTCTGGAGCATAGTAATTACTCGGTAGACAGCGGTTAGCTGTTATTTTTATTGTAATTATTACTACCACGCGTTGTGATCTTTCGTTTTCGTGGTGCACTGCTACCATCTGGTGGCAAACTCTTAAATAGCAAGTTCAGCTTCCGCTGAGTATCCTTAATATTAAAAATATAAAAGATGTAGCATGGTGACAAGGACTATCAAATACATTAAGAGCAAAAAAGTAGAAGTATTATCAGTGATCTAGAGGCTGACAAACTATTTATAAGAAATAGTCTTTTCTGAATATATATGGCAATTCAGGTATGAAATTCAGGCAAAGTGTTAGGTAACGTTCCCTGTGTTCTACAGGTGTGGATCTTCATTAAAGGAACCTAGCTGGTGTCTCTAAAATTCTAAGGTGACATTAACTTGGGAATGAGTACCATCAGTTTGAGAGGTGTGCTAGGAACTCTGAGATAATGTATATAGCTATAAGATTCAAAATATCAGAATATTTTTATTACTAGGTCACTTCTCAAAATTCATTAGGTGAATGCTGAGATGCACTCTCAGATATTTACGGAACTAACAGGTCAATATTTTATCAGTCCAGGAAAATATATCTAGACAATACAAGCTCATAGGGCTAATTTGATGATGTTTATTTTGGAATTGCTCTAAATCAGACTCAGGGCTTAGGGTCTTTTTTGTACAGCTTTCTGCCTTAAACAGCTTTTTAACAACTCAAAATGTTATTGTGATATTTTAAAATTCTTAAATAATTTTCTAAAAACTATAATCATAACGATGTTGTTGTCGTTAGCTACATTTGAGTCAGCCTAGACTCACAGCAACCATACTACTCAGAAAAAAAAAATCAGTGTTTTTTATTCAAATTGACAATTATAACTTCAGTGATGAAGGGACAAACATGTTTTTCATAAGTCATTTATTGTTATATGGAGATATTTATCTATTAAAATTATTTTCAGCAACCCTTTCAAATGCTATTAATTTACTAATTTCCATACAAAAAATATTTTTGTACATACTTTAATAAAAATAGGGGATTTCAGAGAAGTGGAAATCCATTTAAGGAAAATGATAATTCTGAATTTTAGTTTGAAGTATTCATATTTTCTGGTGCCAGAAACTCTTGATATACCTTGAGGTATCTTCTAAAGCCAAAAATCACATTTCAGATATGCATTTTAGTGCATAAAAGTTAGGCAAATAATTTGAAAGAAAAATAAATTACATTTATACTTAAAATTATTAATCAGTAATGATAAATTCATTTTAATAAAGTCATATATATTATAGAGACATACATATATATTATAGACACTAATTGGTCATCATGGGAGAAGAGGTGACAGTCTGCTTCTGTAAAGATTTACACCCTTGGAAACCTTATGGTGCAGTTCTACTCTGTCCTACAATTTCACTACGAGTCAGAATCGACTCGATGGCAGTGGGTTTTTAGTTTTGAAATTGGCCATAGGAATACTCTGTCATCAGTGTAAAAATTATTTTTAAAATGTTACATTACTAAAATCATGTTTTGTCAATTGAACACAATCTCAGAGAAAGTTGAAAACACACATGTACATACATATATACACCTGCACAAAATTAAAATTCATGTAATGGTTTGATCAGTGTTGTAACTTACTCACTATCTAGTTCATGACAACTGTGTTTGGTGCTGAGTGTTTCCTTGCCTTTTGCAGATATGAGTCTATGTGTCATAATAAATCTTTGTCATATGTTATACCTTATAAAATTAGTGGTCTGAAAAACTTAGTGTTCTGTCCTTTCCATACGTAGGCTTAATTTACTTCAGTTGAAGAAAATAATTCATTAATTGAAAAGATCAAATCAGTGAGATAGTATTTTATAGATTAAACTAAAATTTCATTAAACTAAAAGTTATGTTAGTGGTTTCAAGTTCACATTTTCTTAAATGATTAGTGTCAAATAAAGCAACAACAACAACAAAAAAAAAACCCAAACCCATTGCCATGGAGAGGATTCTGACTCACAGTGAGCCTATAGTACAGAGAAGAACTGCCCCATCAGTTTCCAAGGTTTTAAATCTTTATGGAAGCAAACTGCCACATCTTTCTCCTGTGGAGCAGCTAGTGGGTTTGAACTACAGACCTTTCGGTTAGCAGTCAACCACTTTAACCACTGCACCACCAAAGATCCTTCAAATGAAGCAAGCAGCATGATAATATGAATTTATCTTAGAAAGCTATATTTCAACCCTTCCAATATTGAAAGGAATAATATCTAACATTTTACAACTCATAAAAAATTAACAGTGATACTCCAATTACTTTATTATAATGAGTTTTAACATTACTGAAATATTGCTAATACTTGATATTAGGTCAATATAGATTATTAGAATAATAAAATATTAGGAGTGGAAGAGACTTGATAAAACCATCTAATGCAACTTTTATGCAATGTGTTTTTAAAAAACCCTGTAAGTTTTGAAATTAGAGGAAACTTAAAATCTGTTTTCTTCTAGATATGTTTGCATCTGCAAACTTACACTTCATTTCATCTTTAAAAATACATTTTATGTGAAAAATTAAAGTGACATCCATTCATGTTTCTTTGTTCAAAGTAAATTATATTTATAGCACATTGACGATAATTTTATCTTTAATACTACTCTAATAGGCTTTGGGGCCCTGGTTGTGCAGAGGTTAAGATGTCGGCTGCTAACCAGAAAGTTGGTAGTTTGAATCTACCAGCCACTCCTTGGAAACACTATGGGGCAAGTCTGCTCTGTCCTACAGGGTCACTTGAGTCCACAGCAACAGGTTTGGTTTTTTTTTAAATCAACTTTAATTCAGAACACTCTGCCCTCCTGAGGGCAAATTAGTTTTGGTCACATTAAGGTTTCAAAATACAGTATTAGATGGCATTTTCCAGTCTTAGTATATTCATGGCACCAACCACAAGTGTTCACTGTCTTACTTCTGGATTCTGTAAACAAATTCAGCTTATGTAAAGTTAAGCCCCTATTAATAACACTGAACTTGATAAAAATGTGTGAGTCCCTTCCCAAGACAGAGACTTTTTCTTATTAATTTCTGTAGAAAACAGAAATTTTTCTATTAAAATAAGTGACTGAATATTTAGGGAGAAAATAGTTTTTATAACTAATGGTAAAAAAAAAATTCCTAATTGTATTTTAAGGGATGCTGGTGGCGCAACAGTTAAGCACTCAACTGCTAACGGGTTAGTGGTTCAAACCCACCCAGCGGCTCAACAGGAAAAAGACCTGGCAATTTGCTTCCATAAAGATTACAGCCTAGAAAATCCTATGGGGCAGTTCTAATCTGTCACATAGGGTTGCTATGAGTCAAAAATCGACTCAACAGCACCTAATAACAACAGCAATGACAATTCTATTTTAAAAGATTCAGAAAGAATAGGTTAAGTTCTTCAAGATTTTAAAAAATTGATTGAAATGGTAAAAAAAAAGAATGTTTCAAGCAGTATTTTTGAAAATATCAAACACTTAAGTCTTCATAATTAGGAATTGGTTTAATATAGCATGATCTACGTATATGTGTGTGTGTGTGTATATATCTATATATATAAAAGCAATGTGTAAAACGATATGGATAGCTTTCTCTCATAGACATGAGTGTAAGAGGTGACCACTTAGTACCTAGTACCAGGTTGGGAGAGTGTTGGACAGAGCATTATGTACCTGCAGGTACGGGATAACTCATGAGACATGGGAAAGAAATGCACTCCTGCTGTCCATGTGGTGTGAGAGAAGAAGGCATTTGAAATCTTTGCCACTCAGAACTCTGGGAATCACTGAAACCCAGTTCTTAAAGCAGGCTTAAAACTTTTCCGGTCTTGTTTCCCAGGAAATGCCTCATGCTCCCCGCAGCCTTCCTCACAAGGCTACGAGTGACCACCTGCACTGTCAGGGAGCTCACTATCTCACTTGTAGCTTGTTCTCTAGCGGGAAGAATGGAATTGGTGCAGGGCAAGACTGACTTACCAGTGGAATAAAATAGAAAGTTCAGAAATAGGTCCAAAAACATACGGGAAGTGAGTAGATGATAAAGCAGTCATCTCAAATCAGTGCAACAAAGACTTTTTAGTAAGAGTTTAATGACGGCTAAGGACCGTTTGAAAAAAGCCATGCCTCATAACGTACACAAGAATAATTCCAAACAAATAAAAGATTTAAATATAAGAAAATGAAACTATCAACATTATAGTATAAATTCATACACTATATACATATACTATATACCATATATACTATATACTATATATAGTATAAATTCACATGGGTGAATTTCTTTCAAACCTTGGAATGAGAATTTTTTTTGCCATAACTTAAATCTGGAAGTAATAAAAGAAAAAACAGATAAATTTGACTACATCAACTAAAACAAACACACAAACAAACAAAAAAAAAAACTGCATAGTAAAAACCACCAAAGGTAAAGTCAAAAGATAAATAAATGTCTTATTTCACTGAGCATAATGTTTTCAAATTTTATCTATGTTGTAGCCTATAAAAAAACAAAAAACAAACCCACTGCCATCAAGTGAATTTTGACTCATAGTGACCCTATAGGACAGAGCAGAACTGCCCAAAAGGATTCCCAAGGAGCGGCTGGTGGATTTGAACTGCCAACCTTTCTGCCGTAGCTCACTGTAGCTCTTAGCAACCACACCACCAGGGTTCCGTTGTAGCCCATAGGAATGGAGAATTATGGTTTTATGGGTACAGAGTTTCTTCTTGATGAAGTTTTGGAAACAAATAGTGATGGTTACACAACATTGTGAGTGTGATTAACAAAAATGGTTGAAATTCAAATTTTACGTTGTGTATAGTTTACCACAATTAAAAAAAAAAGACAAATGACAAGCTGGAAAAACTATTTGCAACTCAGAATATAACACAGAAAATGAAATAATTCCTAAAGTGTTCACAGAAATTGAAAGAAAAAGACCAACACACCAACAGAAAAATGGGCAAAGGTCAGTGACTAACAATTCCTAGCAACATGAATAACCTCAGTCACATAAAAAGGTTATTTAACTTCATTCATGACAACAAAAATGAGAATTTAAACTACACCAAAAATAATTTCTCTCCAATGATACTGATAAAAAAATGTTAAAGTTTGAATTGTATATGAGGCCATGAGGAAATAGGCACTCACATACAATGTGAATGGGAGAGCAGAATGTACAGCTGCTATGAAGGGGAATATGGCAACATTGAACAATATTACAGATGCCATTTCCCCTTGACTGAGTGAACCATCTTTCACAAATCTAATCTGCAGATACTCCTGCAGGAGTAAGAAATGACATATATGCAGTATCATTCACTGCACCTTTATTTGTAATAACTAAAGATTATAAGGAAAAGATCATTGTGTTATAAACTTGGTACATCCAAACAATACAATACTATGCAGCCATACAAAATCATGGGGAAGAACTCAATCTACTCATGTGGGGAAATGGCTAAGTTTTTTTTAAGTGAAAGAACATTGTGCAGAAATATATATCATGTGTTACCTTTTATATAAGAAAGGGATGTGTACATATATATACATTCATATATATGCATGCATACATATTCATGTATTTGCATAAAGAAGTACAAGAAAGATAAATAATAAATAAATAAATATGGTTACCTATAAGGGAGGAGGAAAGGCATGGGAGATCATGGGTGGAATTTAGAATGTGTGTAGTCTCTTATAGTTTTGAATCTCGAATCACGTAAATGTTACACATACATTTTCAAAATTTTATTAAAATAGTCTAAATAGAGTTGCCATTAGTAGGAGCACAAATCGTTAGTCTATGGTGCTCAGGTAAATACCTTGATGTACCAGAGAAGGGTAAATCCAAATTTCTGTTTTTCTTATTTCTGTTATAGCAGTGGATTAGAAATCCCTTGAAATTTCGCCAATGGTGTAGCCAAATGAATGAATATACTGTTGTTTTTTGAGTTGTTTTATTTGTAAAATAGTGACATAACTATAAATTAGGGAGAGTAACTCAAAGAATTGTCCACTGACATCTGCCTCTAAAAACTGCTTAATTAAAAGAAGATATCTTTACTATATTTGTAGCATCATCACATCCATTTGAATGAAATTGCCTTCATTTGAATGAGATTGGCTTACATCTAATCCTACCCAATTCCATCTCAGTCAGCTTGTGCAGATTTAAGCAAAGCCTAATAACAAGAGTCCAGAAAAATTATTCTATATTTTTCCTTGAATATCACATTTTCATGCAAATAACGCATGCCTTTTATGTTTGTTTGCCAACGACACCCTCTCCCCGTGAGGTATTTTCATAAGCACACTACCCTAATTTCTTTTTTTTTTTTTTACTGCAACATGTTAAAAAAATTGGCATGGGGCACTTATGAAAATACCTCTCAGGTGGAGGACAGATTTGGCAAACAAATGTAGAAGGTGCACATCATTTGTGTAAAAACATGGTAGTTGATTAACATGGTAAAACTTGTCTCACTTGGCGAATTTATTAATTTTATCTACCATTTTAATAACTTTGAATAACTTTTCATAGTTTCTTATCTGCCTAAGTTTTATTGTTGTGTACTTTTTTCTTAAAATTAGGACATTATTAAAAAGGACATGCAAAGGAATTAAAATACATTATTACAGTATTAATGAAGGATTATATGTTATGTCTTATTTTTACTTTGTAGATATTAAGTTGCCACCACTGAAACTTATAAATTCATTTTGTGCACTGAAGGCGGATGATGGCCCATGCAGAGCAATGATGAAGAGATTTTTTTTCAATATTCACACTCAACAGTGTGAAGAATTTGTATATGGGGGATGTGAGGGAAATCAGAATCGATTTGAAAGTCTGGAAGAGTGCAAAGAAAAGTGTACAAGAGGTAGGTTTCTCAGAACACCTGTCACTCAAGAGTCAGGGTTATTACGTCTTATCATAGATTTGATAATTTTAGAATAAATAATTTAATATTGTTTTAACATTCCAAGAAATCCCATTGTTCAGATGCTCAGCTTTCATGTTCAATGATTGTTTTTCATTGTTTCATAGCAGTCATTATAAAATCTATTTATTGCCCTATATTCTTCTCCATAGTGAAGCAGGAAGATAAAACCTCAAGTCTTCAGAACAAGGTTTATGTCTGCAGTGAAGTGAATGTAATTCAGACCCCCTGGGAAGCTATGAGTTTGCAGGAAAGAAATTGTTAGTCACGTTGACTTAGTCTTTCTCAACACAAAGATCTGCTATTAGTCCTCTGTCAATATGATGAATTTGAGAATTCATTTTGAGGCTCCCAATAGCTACTAATTGCAAAACTCAAA
This sequence comes from Trichechus manatus latirostris, assembly GCF_000243295.1. NCBI lineage: Eukaryota > Metazoa > Chordata > Mammalia > Sirenia > Trichechidae > Trichechus > Trichechus manatus. Next base: position 5,481,794 of record NW_004444078.1, read on the forward strand.
GCTGTATCAAAAAGTAGAAAGGCATATATGGAATTTAAGTCACTCTTGGAACCTTGCAATACTGTAGAAAAGAAAATATCTTCCCCGCTGGCACATGTAGATTTTACTAACCCAACTTTTCTTTTGATATTAATGTTGCTAAGTTATAAAATTTAAAAGTATATCATAATATTCCAAACTATTAAACCTTATTGGGCACTTTTAAAAATAAAAAATAACATTACAAAGTTACATGTAGTTTTAGCTCATTTCCTGAATTATCACTGGGATAAATGTAAAATAATGATGGGTTAAAAAATTTAAATATTTTTTAATTTCAGTTTTGTTCCTCTGAATTGTGATCCACTTGAGGGATAGAACAATCAGAATCATCTTTATTTCCCCCATTTCTAGCCCCATATTGCCCTCATAACAGTGTTCTCAGACTGGGTGAATTGAACTGAAGTGCTTTGGAGATGGTATCATTTGTTAGTAACACTAGGTGTCTTGTTTTTCACAAAGCAGGCAGCTCTGCATTCTCATTCTAATAATGCTTTCCAACATAGCTTTTACAGAATAGCCTTGGCCTGTGGGAAATTCTCAATGTGGTGAAAAGAGGAAACTTCTCTCCTCTGTGGCCCTGTGAGATGCTTTGTTGTATCTTCCAGAGTTGACAGAAGAGAATAGATGTGAATATATTCCTTTACCCTCAGAGCATTTATTTCCCCCATTCCTCTCCATAGATGTCCTAGAAATGTTACTAACACAGGTTAGGCAACTCAGCGGACCTCAGTGGTGCTTTTGGTTTTTGTAATTTCCCCAGTTATTTTCCATTCACCACAGATTTCTATACTCCATTCTCTTCCATACATGTTGGGCCAAGTATTCTTTTGTGTTGAATTGAGAATTACTGTTAATGTTCAGAACCTTGGTTAGAGGCTTGGTTGCCTCATTCATTGCAAGTACTCACGTTTTCCTTTAGCAGCCTACTTACTTTCATCAACTAGTCTCGTCCCTGAAATACCTACCCTTTTTTATAATTCATATTTCTTAAATTTCATCATTGTACAAAAGTTATAATTTTCTTTAATAGTTCAACAAATATAACCATATAGCCCATAAGTAACTACCCTGTTTCTAACGTCTTCTAAAACATCATTACTGGCTAGCATATAAATGTTAGGTCTCTTGCCCCCATCTCCTCATTAATTCTTCAAAAGCCACTTATATTTTTATACGAATGTCCGAGTTTTATATAAGACTGCTAAGGATGTAGCTGGCATCTAGAAAAATACTACTAGGCTTTATATAAATCACCTAGAGAGAGAATTCTATTTTCAGCCATGAGAGATGAATTGGAACTGGACTTCCTCTCCCAACATAAAGACCTACAAAACTGGACATAGTATATGAAAAACTTGTTTGCAAATATTAATCAAAAGGTAGATCAGAATTGCGATTTCTGAGAGAATGGACACGAGGTGAGCTCTCCCAGCTTTCTGCATGGAGGCAATTCTGGACCACAGAGAAGGGAAGGGAACACAAGTACAGCATGATAGTCTCACTGAGTGGAGGAAATGGACATTAGGGAGGCTGAGGTGACTGGGGTTTGTGAGACAATGCACAAGAGAGGATGGACTTATGCCAAGAAAAAGCTCAGAAATCTTCGTGGGGTCCCTCTGAGTTTGTCACTGAATAATAAATTTTTTCATACATTGGGTGAAGTTGTTTAAGTTTGGGAAAATAAGTATCAGGAATTTGTAAACTGAACAATTCTCAGTGCCTCCACATGACTAGGACCAAATTAATCCTGGAGCAAAAAATACTCTAGACTTCCCTGAACCAAGCTTAAAAATAAACTTTATACACCACATTTTGTCTATGCAATGAAACATTATTCAGCCATAAAGATAAATGAAGTTCTGACATATGCTACAACAAGGATGAACCTCAGACACCAAAGGTCAAATATTGTAATAGTCCACTTATATGAGGTATCTAGAATAGGCAAATTCATTGAGACAGAAAGTAGGACAGAGGTTACAGGGGCTACGGAAAGTGGGGAATGGGAATTTATTGTTTAGTGGGTACAAAGTTTCTATTTGGAATGATGAAAAAGATCCGTACATGAATAGTGATGCTGGTTAAACAACATTGTGAAGGTACTTAATGCCACTGAATTGTGCATTTAAAATGGCTAAAATGGTAAATTTTATGATACGCATAGTTTACCACAATAATAAAAAAAAACTTGAAAAAATCCAGCTCATCCACATGTAACCACCTGCCAAAAGAGCCTTCAACATTTTTTAAAGGAAGACAATAAAATCCAGCTCCCAACGGCATGATATTTAAAAAATCCAGCATCCTTTTCCCTTTCCCCTCCCTGAAATACTAAATATTCAAAGCAGCAGCAAATTTTGACCCCTAAGAGAATAATTACTTTACTGAGACGCAAGTAACAGAGGTAATGGAATTAGAAGAAAAGGACTTTAAAATATCTACTGTGTATGTGCTTAAGAATTTAAAGGAAAACACAAACATAAGGAGAGAAGTGGAAGTTATAAAAGAAAACCAAATGGAACTTCTAGACCTGAGAAATATCTAAAATAAAATATTCCCAGATGGAATTAATAACCAGTTAGATATGGTCAGTGATAATAAAGACAAAGCAATAGAAACTGTCCAACATGAAACATAGTATTAAAAAAAAAAAAAAGACTAAGCAAATAAAAGATAACATAACCCCAGCAACCCATTATACAATATCAGGAAGTTGATCAAAATGTATAATTGGAGCCCTGGAAGTGGAGGGAGAAGAAATATCTGAAGAAATAATGACCAAAAATTATCCATATTGGATGAAAACTACGACTTGTTGATCCAAGAACCTTGACAAACTCCAAGAAGAATAAACATTAAGAATATGAAAAAGAAAAAAAGGGATATCATAGTCAAATTGTTGAAACCAGGGATAAAAAGTAAATCTTAAAAGATGCCAGAGAAAATATATATTAGATACAAGGAAGTAAAGACAAAGTGTCAGACAAAGGCCATTCAAGAAAAGAAAAGTGCAGACCTAATTTTCTTCATGAATATATAGTCAAAAAAACAACAGCAAATCAAATTCAGGATAGTATCAACAGATAACACATTATGACCAAATGTGGTTTATCCAAAGAATGCAAGGTTAGTTAAATATTTGAAATTGAATCTCCATATGAATTAAATGAGAAAAACCATCAACAGACACAAAAGAACAATGAAGAAAGTTAAACAACCATTCATAATAAAAAATTTACTCATGGATTAAAAATTGTCAGTCATACATAATGGTATTCTAAAATCTATTGTTTCCATCAGTTTGTGTTTATATCAGCTGAATTAATTCAGCTTGGACTGAAACAAGAAAAAACACAATAGACATATTCTTTAATATTGTATGAACACCAAAATCAAGCATTTTTATGTTCCTATCACACGGCTGCCATCAGTAGGCAAATCAGAGTGAGAATGACTGTTTTGCTCTTTAGTCTCATGTAACATTTACGTGTATACATTCCTTCCTTGCTCTTAGAAATTAAACACATAATATATTAGTTGTACATAAAAATATTTGAATGTATAATTATCATGACAAGACACTATCAAAAAACAGTTAAGGGTTGCTTTGTCACAATGCAAGAATAAAATATCAAGTTTCTTAAATATCTGAAATACAATTAGAGTAATCAAAATAAATTTTTAATATATTAAATGCTTTGGAAAAACTATCACATAAAACACAGTAAACTCAAAGGGGTGATTGCCCCATTGTATCCTCTTTCATATAAGTTTTACACTCCAAAGGATAACGAGATTGCTTTAAGAAGAAAGAATGATTCATTGGCTGAAAGGTCCGTAAGTCAAGTAATGTTGTGATCCCTCTCTCTCATACAACAAATTATAAGATGACTTAACCAAAGTTTTCTTTGTAAAACAAATAATTATAAACACACAAAAACAAATACCACTTCAACCTTCCTAGTGTTTACTTGAACAAATTAAAAGCTTTACATATTTATTATATCAATTTGAAAGTTATTTTCTATCATTTAATGTAGAGCATCGAATCCATACTTTAAACATTGTAGGACAAAGATAAGTAATAGTCTAGTTCTTAAAAGCGTAATTTCATTAATTCTCTGAAGTTAACCCAAATACTATTTCCCAGATGTCTTTTCCTTTGTTTCTCTTCTGCATCCAGTAATAAAAATACCTGTATTTGGGTTGAGTCAATGAGGCAGGGGAAGGAATTGGCAAAGAGGATAATTCTTAGTTCTTCTACCCCCTACTCCCAACCTCTATACAGATGATATGGTTTCATATGAAAAGTTGTTTGAATTACTTTCATATTTTACTTCATTCTAATCAACAACCATTTAAATTGTAGATATTTTGGAGAGGAAGCTTATTAGTTACCAATAATTCTTATATTTTTAAATGTGTTAGAAATGTTTAACATTGTTTTTGAGACATTATTATGTATTAAAATGTAGATCGTTTCAAAGTAACAAAAACTAGAACAATTTAATCTCTAGAGAAGAGGAAAATAAAGCTAATTTTACTTAAGAATTTTTTATAAGAGTAATTTTAATGATAATGAACAAATCTTCCCAGCTTATTTGTGTGTTAAATTGCAATTTATATTATTATTTTATAAATTGTGGTAATTAATATACATATATTGTTTTTCTTGCAGATTATCAAAAGATTATGAAGACAGCTTTGCAAAAAGGTGAACACTCACTTGTGCATTAATTAGTAGCATTTATGTAAGGCATCTCGGAATTCAATTCTTAAGCTTCTCTGGTACAGGGTTGATTACAAATCTATGTGATCTTTGATTAAGTTCAAAACAATGGAATAAATCAAGTGAATGGTGTTTCCCCCTCCAGTGGATATATTGGAAAATTAGAAATAAAATAATGATATCTGGGGGGAGGGAAGGCCCAAAACACCATATTAACTCTCATTCTAATGTAGCATGATGTTTAGTCAGATCATTTATAATGCAGAGCCACACACACACTATTTTAACATCTCACAGATAATGATTTAGATGTTGCTAGTCTTGCTTTAGTTCTCAAATCCAAATCCCTTCATAATCTCAGCTTTAGAAAGGTTCACGTCTAATTTTTCCCTGAAAGGGATGTGTATGTTTTGAGTTGTCGACAGTTACGTAAGCAAAGGTAACTAGAGGAGTTTAACAATAAATAATCACTTTTGTGAACATTATTTAGTGAGTGTGTGTGTGCGCGTTTTTATTTTGTGATTTAAATAGTTTTATTAGGTTTAGAAATAAAAACAATAATTCTTGGTAAATACATTGTTTCAGCACAAGAAACACATTGCCAACAGATTAAGGAAGTGATGTCCCTTTTAATGAAGGTCTAGAAATTGATTTGGTCCAATTACTACTTATAACATTTACTTTTGAATGAGAAAATCTTGAACAAAGAGATCAAATTATTTAATTCAGGACATCAAAGAACTAGCCAATTCAAAGTGCATTTTTATTTTTCCGACTTTGATTTAATTATGTGGGAGAACTGAAAATTTATGTAACTCACTGATAAGCTTCAGACTTATTTCACTAACCAGAAATGAAACAAAATGTATAAATTCAACAGCAACATTTGTACAAACAACGTAAGTGAATGTATGTATTTATGTGCAATATTTTTAAATAGCTTCCTGTAAATGTTCCTCACAAAAGTATTCTATACTTTAATTAAAGTATAATTAATTTTTATCTGTAAGATAAAAATATATGGCATATTTATGAATAGGGAATTTTGGGCCACTAAGTAAAAGATAGTAGTTCATGAAAAGACATACCAACGTTTAACTATTATGGTCCTTCTTCAAAAACACAGAACTAGAATACATATATGCAGGTAAAATTTTGGTATAAAATGTATATTTACTATATTTTTATGCAAATAATGCATGCCTTCTACGTTGTTTGCCACCTGTGCCCTCCCCCCAAGGTATTTTCATAAGCACTGCTATGCCAATTTTTTTTAGATAGCAAATTATTTTACATGTTGCTGTAAAAAAAAAAAAAAATTGGCATAGTGGCACTTATGAAAATACCTTGAGGGGGAGGGCACAGTTAGCAAACGTAGAAAGCATGCTTTCTTTGCATAAAAATACTGTGATGATTTGGAATCCAATTATTCTGAATTGATACTATACATGCAAGTAAGAGAATAAAGCTATCAATACCATTCACATGAGTGATAGAAAATGTTTAAATGCTAGAACTAATTCATAAGCTGAAGTTGATTTTTTTAAATGCTCCCTAGCACTGGAATAGTTTCAAAGATAGGGGAAATTCATTGTAATCCTCGTGAGGCAAAGTTTGGTCGAAGACAATTCCTAAGTATGCAGCCCTAAACTAGATTTAATAGGAAAATTCCATGGCATATGGAAATTGGTATATAGCTTGGAGACTCTATTCCTTGTTATTCAATTTTAACTAAGCATCAATTTAGAGCAATAATTTGGTATGCAGATTAAATAAGAATGTATTTATCTGAGAAATATAGGACATTAATTTCTTAATTTATAACCTTGTAAGGTTAAATGGTTGGCTTAAGCATAATTATTTTACATGTGTGCATTTGTAACTTTGTTCTGAAATAAATTTATGTCCTAGGATGAGGATACACACACACACACAGTCCCTCCTTCTCTCCCTCTCCCAAGCATATTCTAGTTGTACATTTTTAAAATTATGCTTATCAGTATAATCTATGTTATAGTTTATTATTTATACTCAATATTTTTTGCTGAACCCCTTTTGTTAAACATAAAATTCTCATACCTTCCACTAACATGATTCAAAATTTCATATGAAGTACATAAGAATAAAATAAATCAAAATGAAAGTAATTGAATAAACTTTTTCTTTCCCTTAAAAAAGGAATTATAAAAACTTAAAAGAATTGCTTTGTTTTTGTTTTCCACATATACTTAATTACAAATTGTTACTACGGGAATGATAGCAACACTCACTTTGAAAAACAAGCAACAATAAACAATAAAATAACTTTTACACTGGTACTTTGAGAAGTTATAGAAACTAGATTTTTTAAACCACATTAAAACAAAAAGAGTAATAAAATAGCCTTTTTATACTAAGATATTGGTCCTTCTGCAGATATGCAGCTGTTGTAGAAATCATTAACATTATTAAATATCTACACTCTTTTTATATTGCTTCCCTGAGATAGAAGAGCAAATTAGTTTGAGATATAAAAGGATATCATAATTCACTTTTGACACTACGGTGGTATAGTTGAGGGAAAAGAAGAGGGGGGGAGAAATTAGAGCCCTAAAAATCGCAAACCCAATACGCTTTGTGATGATAATAATTTTGAAAATTATCTCAATTCTCTTCTTCACAGAGTGTGCACGTAGATGGAGCTTGTAATGTAGACCACAGCGCCACAACTTTTGTGACAGCTATGTTTAGCCTGGTTTGGAGCACTATCAAAGAAAGGGTATTAGACCTTTCAAAAGTCTCTCCAATCTCTGAACATGTATTTCCTTTCTGTCTCTGCATTTTTGGAGTCATTCCAATGTCTGGAATAAGAACGAGAGAGCGTGAAAGACAGAGCAAGCAGTGGGGGATGTCATACCTAACACATAAATACTAATTTTAGCTTAAGAATTCAGGAACTTCTAAAAATAGCCATAGACGCTTCTATCCTCATGAAAGCTTATTCTCCAATTTTTATTTTTATTTAAACCATCCTTAGTGAAGCAACATACTGCACTGCTTTCCCTAATAAGACCCCACAACTCAAAAGACATAAAATATTGATAGACCTTGCCTAAATGTAGATACACATAAGTTTAATAAAGCTGGAATAAAATAAGCAAACCAAAATTTTGCCAGGATCATTTGTACTTCCAAACCAAGGTTAGTATAAGGTAAAATAAAGCAATATCTTTTGTTTTCTCAATTCATAAAAAAAAAAACTGATAGTTAATGGTATTATTAATTTACCGTGAGAAATGTAGAACTTGAAATTCCACTGACGAAAATAGGTGTAACACTGGTAGTTATCTTCTTTACTCTAAATGTCACAATAGATGTGGTTATAAGATTCAATATTGTATAGTTCTGGATAAAATTATATTTTTACCTTTTATCTTCCATTTTGCATTGTTACTCCTTAAATATCTTCAGCTTAGCTAGTTATTTATAAATTTAATTAAAATAACTAACATTCACAAAAAAGAATATTGCTTTCTGACAGTTTTATAATTTCTAGGGAAACCAGAATTCTGCTTTTTGGAAGAAGATGCTGGAATTTGCCGAGGTTATATTACTAGATATTTTTATAATAATCAGTCAAAACAGTGTGAACGTTTCAAGTATGGTGGGTGCCTGGGCAATCTAAACAACTTTGAATCATTGGAAGAATGCAAAAACACCTGTGAAGATTCAGGTAAGTTTATTTCTCATCTCATTTACTTCAGTTTTAGACATTCTTTTAAAAATAAGGTATTTTAGAGCATGGTCAAGTTTACCAAGGTTTTGTTTCAACCATGCAAAGATACATCTGTACTTACTAGATCTGAAATAAATTTACCCCCAAAGACCAAGAAAACACATAGAAAATTTTCAAAATTTAATTATACTGAAAATTTTTGCCATTTTTTTTCACTTTGTTATTTAATTTTCCTTTCTAAGAATTATTGCTGTGTAGTTTAGGCACAAAAGTAGGTCCACTGAAATCCTTTAGACTTATAACAATGTGAGAGTAAATGTTATTTGGAATCCACCTCCTAAATTAAAGCAATCGGTTTTATCTGCACATAAAATTTACTAAAGAGGATGATGTAAACTTTAACCGTTATGTTTTCATCAAGAACTACAAAGTTACTCATAGAAATACGACCTTCCCTCTAACATTTAAAATGACACACACACACGTAAATACACATATATGTATATATATTTGCTAATCTAACATAGCAGTGAGTATAAATTTAAGATAGCAGTGAGTATAAAATTGCTAAGCATCTACTTTTCTTAACACAACTATCGTACTTTGCTTCATATGTACGGATAAGAGATTGTGACTGTGTTCTTCTATTTTAATTGACTGTACTATTTTTTTCAGTGAGCAATTTCCAGGTAGATGATTTTAGAATCGAGTTAGATGCTGTAAATAACTCTTTGACTCCCCGACCTACCAAGGTTCCCAGGATTTTGGGTAAGAATCTTACTTTTCATAGCTGACAATAAAATATTAGCACAGTACCAATAGATGGAAACCTATATGAGAGGTATTTTTTTAAATTTATATTTGTGCTGTTATTTAATAATGGGTGTTTTGAAATACAGAGACTCAAAGTGTTCCAGACATTTACTCCCATAAAAGTGATAATTTTTCTAATCTATTTTCAAGTATGATTTAAAAGAGCCCTTTGATTACATATCACATGAAACTCCTTCATATGATATTTAATTTTATGCCAATTTATCTTATAAAGCGTTGCTAGGAATTGTCAGCCTCAATGTATGATGGTAACTCATTATCATGGCAGCAGTGTGTCAAAGGCAGTCTATGGTGCTTTTAAACTGAGCACTCATCAGGCAAGGTCTCTGGTGTTAGTCCTGGGGCAGATTAGGAATTGGTTGAATAATCATACCCAAAGCGTATGTCACTTTTGAAGGAGGTTTCTACTGGAATTCTGCAGGACTCTTATCTGGGTTCTCTCGTGTGTGTGTGTATGTGCGTGTGTGTGCGCGCACGTGCACGCATGCGTGTGTAACACCAGATTTAAACAAACATACAGGAGGTATGGAGCCCTCATGGCAAAGTGGTTAAAAGCTCAGCTGTTAACCAAAAGGTCGGCAGTTTGAATCCACCAGCCACTCCTTGCATACCCTGTGGGGCAGTTCTACTCTGTCCTACAGGGTCACCATGAGTCAGAATCAACTTGACACCAATGGGTTTAGGTTTGGTTATAAGAGGTATGATCACAAAAATGCAGATTGAAAATACTGGAAAACATAATCAGAAACCATAAATACCTGGGCCACTGGAAACAATCTAAAAAGTTAAAATTTAACAGGATAAATGTAAGGTCCTACCTGGATTTAAAAAATATGTGCTCATGCAGACACTGGGATTTTCCTTAGAAGAAGTCGGTGTGAAAAGTGTCAACTGTAAACTTGGCTTGAGTTTAAAGAGTGCCATGGCTATTGAAATTGAAAACTTAGGATAAAAAGGAATAGTGTCAGGACCAGGAGTTCTCTGCCCTGGCCATGAACCAGAATTAGATGGGATTCAAAATCATAATGTCCTTAAGCATCTCTCTTTACCACAAACAAATAGGCAAGCACAAAGCAACAATGACTTTGCCTGGATGGACCTGAAGGACTGTAAATGTTGACTGTGACCTATCTAGAATGAGGATGTGAATGTCCAGCTTAGTCCTAACTGATCTGACCATGTCAGTGCACTTGATTTAGCACAGAGTACCACATCTTGGAAGCCACAGAGAGAACTGGAAATGTGTTTACAGAAGGAAAGGAAAGTGCAAGGAGACCTGAGATCTAAGAGGGAACATCTTATCTGCTCGCAGTATTTGAAACACTATCATGTGAACAAAGCATTAAGTTCTGTAACCTGTCTCACCCTTCAGGCCTCCTCCCCACCCCTATTCCAGTCCACATATCATCAACCTTCCCAACTCCTATTAGCCCAGTCTAAGCATCAGGATTAATGAGTGAAATCTAAGCATCAGGTTTAATGAGTGAAATCTGAAGGATACATTTCTCTTTGAAAAATGTTTTTTGTTTAATTTGAGATCTTCAAGTCACAAAAGGATGTCTCAGGGATTAGCAAGTTCTCTATATTGCAGACATTCAAGTGGTATTCTAAGAGCACCTGAAATGTCATAAAGGGGATGCAAACTTATAGTGGGAGTTGGACAATATGGTATATTCAAAACACCTTCAAGTCCTTAGATTCTATTAGCACAATGAATTCAATGCCAGATGAATCTGAATCTAATGTTTAAACAATGTCTTGTTTGTAATAATGATAAGTATCTTTGTGGTTCTGATTTTTCATCTGTAAAACTAAGTTCATTGCATTTTTTCTTTTTAGTCCCTCAAGCTTTCAATGCTATTTGAAATGCCTTTCAACGACACTGTTTTATCCAGTGAAATCTCATGTTAAAAAGCATTTTGAATCTTATTGCTACGAAATACATGCATGTTTTGAAAGATAAACTTTTTGGGCAGATTTAAAGATACATGTGATACAGTAAATGACGAAAGCAATACATGGAAATCAATTTTCAATATGTTTCAATATGTTTTGTTTGGATTATTTTTCCCAACTCAAATGGAAATCTTTAGTCATCTATCAATAAAATGAGTAGAATAGGTTAGGGGAAGGTTTTACCTTTAAAGTTTTATGAAATACAAAAGTCATGATTTTTGGTAGGCATGGTACCAAGTTGGAAAGGGAGAAATCAAGAAAATAATGTTGAGAGAATATAGTATTAATAAGTTTTTAAATACTGTCTTTGTTCTTTCTAGATGTTTATCTAGATGCATATTGAAAACTACAGTAAATAAATGACTATAGAAGTAAATTATTAACTAAGAAAGCTGTAAAAATTGACAAGATGAATTTAAAAGAAAATAGTAAGGAGTTCATTTAAAAATAATAGATAGTTAAGGGATAATGCTTTCATAGAACTGCATTTAAAATTAGGACGAATGTCTCCTTTATTTATCTAGAAAACTGTCTTATTTTTGAGAGTGTATATTTGCCTCAAAAATCTACATTCCTCTAACCAATTTTACTTTTTCCTCTTTTCCTAGGAACACTTGTTTTTATTTTGTTTTGTAACCTTGCTAATTTAAAACATGTAACACTATTATAGTAACTGCTATGAGACATTTGGTACTAATGGTGGCTTTAGCATGCAGAGAGTGGCAATTTTTTTTTTTAAATCACATACATGTTAGTACATGACATGCCAAAAAAGTAAACATGAACTAGTACTGGCTCAGGCAAACCAGGCTGTATAGACAGAAGAGGGAGAGAGGGAAAGAGAGAGAGACAAAGACAGACATGTCACAGATATACATGTATAACTATATACATATATTATATCTATTTATCTATCTATATGTATGTGTTACATCTAGTATATGCATATATAAGGTTAGATATCAGACATAACTAAAACACACAATCATATATAAAATGACTAAATTATTAGCTTTTTGATATCACTATATATCCATTATGTTCGAATCAGGTCATCTTTAATCACACAGATTTACATTTCTTCCCTTCATTATGAAATGTTAAAAAAAGAGACTTAATGGATGCATTCTTACTGTGTAAATTTCATCTCATTCACTTAGCTTAAATTTGTCTACATTTTCTGTTACTCTTCATCCAGATTATGTCATACCTACCCTTAAACATATTTTTCTATCCATTCAGACTACCCTCTTCATTGTCATTAAATAAAAATCATCCACCTTCATTCCCCATGATGTTTCATGTGATTTCTCCAACATAAAATTCATTCACCCTCCTCATCTTATCTTAGCTATCTGCCTTTTCACCATCATAAGGAAGACTTCCTCCTTTCTCTTTCCCCTTGGTTCCCTATTGTGACTAATTTAAGCTTTATTTAAAGTTATCTTAGCTTTGCCTCACTTACTAGATTACAAACTCTTGGAAGGAGGATATTTTATAGACTACATCATTCCCTCAAATTAGCCCAGTGATAAGCACGTGACAGATGACTCACAATTTTTATTTATTAATTTTGTGATCCACAGTTACAAAAGAAAGAACAAATGATGGTCGGAGGAATGCTGATCATACTTACCAAGTCTTTCTGAACGTCTTCTGCATTTGTTCATCAATGCTCATTTTAGGATTGAGTAGAATTCTATGCATATACTAATAATTGTGTTTTGGTATTTCTTTGGTATTTATATGGTATATGTGATGCATTTGATAGCCATATCATTAATAAAGTTTGAATAGTTACTTACATACAGTGAATATATTTATTTCAATGCATCTTTCAGTTAAATGCCTAACTAGCAAAGAAAAACTAATCTTCTCAAGTGTTTATACTGGTTCTCGGTCTTTTGAGTGGATCTGAACCATTCGTGTGAAAAATGAGTTATCTTCCTTGTTCTCATAGCTCCCTTTGCATCTGTACATCAACTCCTGACAGCTGCCTTGGGACTACATCACCTTTATGATATTTTGGAAAAAAAAAAAATCTTCGGGTAGACTTCAAAAACCTACTGCCAATCCAATCTAGAACTTGCCTTCTGGCTGAGAAAAGGAACATTTACATAGCCACCGCACCTCAGATTCCTCCTGCCAAACTCCATGTCAAAGGCAAAGGAAAGGATATCATCCTGAAGACCATTTAGCTAGTTGAATCTCTCTCTCGACTGTATTCAGTGTATGACCTAGTGCCAGATTCTACATATATATGAAAACTGAGAAGAAAATAATTTTTCTTAGTTTTTGGTTATCATTGGCTTCCTGGAAGAGGTATTTTGCTCACAGATGACCTGATCAACAGCCCAACACTATCACTGGTTGAGCCAATTTCAGATTTTCAAGAAAATGTTTTCTCCTATTTGGCCTTTTGTTGAAGGTATAATTACATATAGAGGAATACCACAACTGGAAAGAAAATATTCTCCTGTCAACTAAAAGAGATACATTCACAGCTGCATATCACAGTTTAATCACTAGCACTATCAACAATCCTGAAGAACCTCACTTCATCCACAATCCACTTCCATAGTCCCAGAGAAGTGTCCTGCCTCTTATAATGTGTTCTCAGGCCAAGAAGCATAGAAACTTCCTTCATAATCCAAATATACCTGCATGGTAGACCTCGTGCCTCATGTGCTGGCACTCTGGCAAGCTGGCTTTCCAAAAACAGATAACAACTTATGGAGAGGATCTATCAGGCCACCTACTTCCTGGCAGGAACCCTGGTGAGAAAGAAAAATGTGGCACTTCATCTCTGCCAAGAGTTCTGTCATCCAAATGCAGTCACCCTAGGTGACCACTGCTTACTTTTGCTAATCCCTTTCTTCCTGGATCATCTTCGGGCCTTAACAAAGCTAAATTTTTGTCCCAGGCATAAGAGTTCTCCAAAACAGTGTTTCTCAGACATGAATAATATATAGACATTTTAAAGGGAAAAAATTACAGACTTCCAATTAGTAAATCAAACTATTTAAAATGGCATTATTTTTATATGAATAAGAAAAATAGGTATAAACTCCTTACACTTGTGACAATCACACAATCATAAACCAAGACAAATTTACAAATACAAACAATACTATGAACTAATAAATTAACAATACTATTTTGCTACTACATGAGTGTTTTGCTAAAAAAAAAAATCCTATTGTAATATGAATCTGGTTTTGAGTGCTATAGGGCATGTTAAGAGCGAGTTGAGAATAGGTTAGAAATGCCTGTGCTATCCTATGTTGTGTGAAATTCTTCAACTACTTTTTTTCTATTTAACTACTGCAAAATTTTTGAAGGACTGTATTTGAGAAGCATTGAAGTAAAATGTGTTGGCTCTGAGAATCCCAGCTTCACCTCTTCTAGGAAACACATCTATATGGTGTTTCTTGTTTTCTATCAGATCCAAACGTTATTAAATGGATCTGACTGACTGTGCAAATATGATCATGGAATGCATAAAGGCCTGGGACTTTTGCCTGTCATTTCTATAATCAGTTCAGGTTAAGGGTGCCAAACATAATAATCCTTGCCTTCAAATGCTGTCTCTCTGAATACTGTTTGGCTCAGCACTGTTGTTCCCAAGACTTGTTTCCAGGCTCTTTGTTTGGCGCACCACTTTGATTATATATCTTTCTCTTGTTCAGACTGGATAAATTCCAACTTCATGCAGGGGGAATCTGGGGTGTGTTGGCTATGTAAGTGTTCCTTTTCTATGTCTTCCAATTATTTTTTAGGTAGTTGAAAGCACTGGATTCATGGACAAACACATGAGGGTTTCATTTCCGTAAGCTGGCCAAAGTCTCACCACCCTTGCTTCTAAGGAGCTTTCTGGGCACCACTGATTTCGACACCATTGTAGGAGTATACATTTACACAATCTTTTAGTGCAAAATTCATCAGCATCTACCAGTTTATAAACTGAATATACCTCTTAGAAAATTCTAATTTTAGAAATATCTGAACTTGTATACAATGATGTTAATGAGCCACTGTCTGGAATTAAACAATTGCAATTATCTAAATATCCAAAACAAGGGATTGACTAAATATTCCAGCCAGTTCATGCAATAAAATGCTGTACATACATTAAAAAGAATAAGTTATATATCTACATGAACAAATGTGGAAACAAATCATAAAAGATATTACCAAGTATAGTGATATGCAAATAATGTGCTAATATATGTTCGCATATGCAAACAATTTTGGGAAAGAAATACAGCAAACCATCGATAATGCTTAAAAGGGTAGGGGTCAAATTATGAAGAACTTTTGTTCTATATTTGTTATACTTTTATATTATTTCAAAATTTGACTATAATGTATTTTAAATTTTAAAATGTATATTTCTCTTTGCTAAAAAAGCACGGGAAAAAAGAATTATTTTATATTTAATTCCCAAAAAAAAAGATCTAACAAGGCAAGAAAAAATAATTTACTCAGCAAATGAAGACGTGGTTCAGAAAACCCAATTTGGTTGGTAAAATGAACATCTAAATAGGCATGTAAGGTGAGAATTATAAGGAAGACACCACAGTAAAAATTCAAAGTGAGTATAAGATTCAGAGTTTACGTGTATAAGTTTCAAAGTAAATTCACATAAACTACTTTATGTGTAGAGGTGACTTTGGAGCTCCATCTTACAGTTTAACAGCAATAGTAGGTCACAGCAGTTCCTGACAGAAAAAAGGCGGATCCTGAGTTCTGAAACCTATCATAAACCCTCTAGATTGAAGCTATCCAACTTGTATTAATGACAAGATCAAGACAGGATGCATTTGATCATTAAATTCCCTTTGGAAAATGAACAAAATTCAGGTTAGTGTCTTTTTATTCTATCTTAAGTTTCTGTGAATAATTATAATCTAGACAAAAGGAATAACATTGTACAACTAGCCTTTATATTTTCTTTCATTGTAGATGTCAAAGTCTGGATTTTGAACAGGTGAGTGCCTATGTTTATCTAGAATAAATTTGTTATTTAAAAACAAACTGATGTCCTCACAGGGTACAAAAAAAATTCAATGTCTTCACTTTTGGAGATCGAACTAAATGACAATTAAGAATTCAAAAATGCCTTTGTGCTAAAAGATCCTCGAGAAACCATCATTTCTTTAATTCTACTGTGATTTGTGCTATTAAAACCAGTGATAGTCTTGCTGCTCAGAGTTTTGATGGCTTTAGGAGAAATGGTTAGTTAACATATCAGGTACAATTCATGTTCTGAAGTGTAATGGCCTTATAAAGAGTCCCCAACTGATGATAGCTTTTTACATTTTTTAAAACTTCCAAAATTTAAACACATGATACAATATCCTTAGTGATACACTTCAAATTTTAACCCACTATCAAAATATTTTTATTTCTAGTGTTAGGAGCCTCACTAGAGATCTGGGTCCAAGTTGTGTTCGATAATCTATGCAGGCATTAATTGAAATCAGGGCAAACAAAGTGAGATAAACAGGCACTCTCTGAGAAGGACCAAGTATCTGGTAACAGGCAGTTCAGGTCTGTACACCAGTTCCCAGGCTGCCAGAGACAGCATGCCAGATCCCCTGTGGTTCAGAAGTCACAAACAGTCAATCTGATACCTTGGATAACTAGTAGTGAGATTTGCTCTGATTGTATCTGTGCTGGTTAATTGTCTGCTTGCCCGCAGATCTACCGTCTGCTCTCCGCCAGCCCTGTCAAGTGTTACAGCTTCTGAGTGGGTTTAGTTAGTGGCAAACACCGGCAAAAGATTCAATGGCAGAAGGAAGACTGAAGCTAAGATACATCTCTCCCACCAAGCCTGTGTTGTATCATCCATGGTTTCCACTCCCACTGGAGAGGCCCATTATGGTTCTAGCTTTCACCTAGTATTATAGGCTCCTGGTTTCTGGTAATACAGGCTCCTCCCAATGTACCTCTAACCTACAGACTATAGCTCCAGATGTACCAGGCTAGTGTGCCCTCACTTGAAATATCCTGAATTTTGTTAAGGGGCCACACTTACTACAGGTGGTGTTTTAGAGAAAAGAAGGATAGGCTTGCTCGCCATAATCAGAAAACTCTCTTCCTGAAACAGGGGCTTGAGGTAGGGCATTGCTAAGACATAATAACTAACATATGTAAAGAAGTGTGCCATTTACAAGTGAATTCACATATATTATCTGCTACTTGCTGTGGGCTAATACATTTTGTATACAAAAAGTGAAATTGATATATAAGTCATATGATTTCATCATACTCTCATATATACTATAAGGCATTTGTGGATGCTTATTGAGAGAAAAAAAAGAAAAACAATTCCTGTATTTTCTCTGCTTCTTGTATCAGGCTAACTGCATTTGCTTTATTCCTTTTGGTTCTGAACATACACCTATGACTTTGGAAGCTAATGGAGATAGAGGCAGGAGCAGTTGATAACCATCTCATACTCTAGACTGTGGATTGATGAGAATCCACACAACACACCTTGGAAAATTTTGCACCATAGTAGGGCTTGATTACAACACACCTCCTTGAACTACTAGGAAATTCTTCTTTTATAAACCACTTTTAGTAACAGGGGTTTTAACATTTTCTGGAAAGCTCAACAACATTCTTCATCATATGCATATTAATTCTGATGTATAATGATATATAATTGTACACTATATCACTGCTGTCCAGTCGATTTTGACTCAAAGCTTCCTCATAGGTTTCCAAGGCTATAAATCTCTATGGAAGCCGACTACCACATCATTCTCCCACAGAGCTGCTGGTGGTTTTGAACTGCCAACCTTTCGGTTAGCAGACGAGTGTCTTAACCACTGCGCCAGCAGAGTTCCTTAATTGTACACTATAATCCCCACATAAAATGAGGTAAAATAAATAAGACTGCAGGATTCTGAACAATAGTTGTTTTACAGAACCTATTAGTTTCCTTTCACATCCCAGTGTTTACAGACCTATTCAAAGTCCTAAATAAAATTTAATATTCTTTTCATGATTACAGCTCATGTAATCCAAGAATTCAAGAATATTAACTTTCTAAAATATATATCCTTGCCATAGTGTTTTCTACCTATCTTATATTTTCCAGAATTTTTTTTCTGTAGTACATGAACTATCATATTAAGACATTTTAAAGTTTATTTAAATATTTTGAAGGTAGGAAGTGGTAAAAAAAAAAAAAAATGTATATAATTTAAGAATTGGGTTTTTTTTCTAAAATTGTTTCTTTTTTTCTTTTATTTTACAGCCTGCTCATCTGGGGTTCACTTGCTACCAGACCACCTCTTGCTTTCTGTACAACTTGTTTGTCTTCTTTGGCTACTGGATTCCTCCAAGTTCTATTTTCCTCCAGTGTTGAAAATCTAGCTCCTTCTTCGCCTGCATTTGCTGTGCCACATCTTACCATTTGGCAAAGTCACTAAAGTTTTCTGACATTGATTCCTCACCGTTTCACTACTTAACCTCTGCAGTGTCAGCTTATTAATATCAAGTAATTTAGCTGTGCTACTGAAGATACAAGCTTCCCCTCACTGACAGGAATTTGCAAAGAAACTAAAAGCTATCATGAGACTGAAACCATTTCTCCGCTTTGCCTTTAGGGAATGAATGTTTCTTTTTACTCTTGTTGCATTTTTTGTCTTTGAAAGTGGTTGGTTCCATTGGCAGAACAAGTTGTTTTTATTTGAATGGCGTTAGCAACATTGCTATCTTTTCAAAAACATCTAACTCACCTAGAACTGGTGCTTCATTTCACAAGAAAAAAAAATTACTACTATGTCAAACAATATGTTCTGGGCTCCTCCCCGAAGCCTAAAGTTACAACTTGCTACACATGAATTTCTGCATTTTACACTGTAATCATAATATACCATTCAGAACATTTTTCAGTCAATAGAAGAAAGTCTTCCTCAGTTTCGGTGTTTGTGAATAAGGACTTTGCTTATCAGGACTTTTTCCCCCAAAGATGAACTCTTCATGAACAAGTGATATGTATACCTTCATAGTTTAAAAAGAAAAATGGTTACAAATGTTAAAAAGCTTAATTGTTGTATGGTGGTTGTTTTTATTGCATATAACTAATTTATTTATATTGAAAGTAATCATAACACTTTCCTTTAGTACATTTATCTATTTTTTATTCATTGGTAAAAGAACTCAGTATAGTGTGCACTGGGAGATTGGTTAATTATTTTCTTAGAATTGAAATACATGAATTTTATTAAGTACTGCTCCTATTTATTCAGATTACTATTTTACATAGACATGCCAGAAAACTAAGCTATCAACAATATATAACATGAAAGCCACAGAATCACATCATATATGGCTTACCATGTTCTCTTGATGTTCTTAGGATTTCACGGCCCCTCATGGTGTCTGACCCCAGCAGACAGAGGATTGTGTCAAGCCAATGAGAGCAGATTCTACTACAATTCAAACACTGGGAAATGCCACCCATTTAAGTACAGTGGATGTGGAGGGAATGAAAACAATTTTACTTCTAAGTTAGGCTGTATTACAACATGTAAAAAAGGTATAGAAGATATTCTTTCCATTAACTTACTAGTTTTAGAATGAGTTTTTTGAAATTATAAATGGATCTAATCTATTAAAATATCATGAAATTAGTTCTTTTATTATAAGAAACAAAGTATTATGATTTAGCTAATAAATGTCTCCTTTTCTATTACATTTTTATAATAATGCTAGATATATTAATTGCAATTCCTCCTTATGTGTTTTCAGAAAAAAACTATTTTACAAAAATCAAATATTTCACTCTTTTAATATTTAAATACTAAGCATTCATTTTAAATCTTTATACCAAAATATTTTTAAGTTTGCTTATAATGAACAAAAATTTTAACGTTTTTTAATTTTCTTCTGAATATAAAAGACATACATGTTTATAGTAGAATAGAAAGAGTATGAAAATGTAAATAAAAATAATCTATAGCACTACCAACCACATACAGCCATATTTTCTTTTTTTTAAATGAGTATGAAGTTCTAACTGAAGATAAACTAATAATAAAAGTCAAAGTCAACAGTATTCTTATCCATTTTTTGCTAACACCTATATATGCAAAATTACTTCCTTAGAAATAGAATGTTCTACACAAAGGCATGGACAAATTAAAAACTTTTAAGCCAATCACATCTTTTGGTTTCAAATGTTAGAAGATAATTTCAGAAAAATTTAGAAAAAATGTGTTATTGTATTACTTTATCATGCATGCATTTGTTGCTCTTCCTCTTGTAGGTTTCATCCAAAGAAAATCAAAAGGAGGAGCAATTAAAATCAAAAGAAAAAGAAAGAAGCCACAAGTGAAGACAGTATATAAAGAAATGTTTGTTAAAAAGATATAAATTTGTTAAACATTATTAGAAAATTAACTCTACTAAATATTTTTAATGAAGCTTAACACTACTAAATATTTTTCATGAAGCTTAACACTGATTTTTTTTCTTTCCTGTAACCCTTTTAATGAATATTTTCAGAAAGTAATTTTCTCTGCAAATTGTACTTGATATTAATACATTTATATCAGAGTTCCCTTTTCTAGTCCAGTAAAATAGCTTATTCTAGGGCTGAAATTTATTAACAGGAGGAGCTCTGGTGGCACAGTGGTTAAAGTGCTTGGCTGCCAACTTAAAGTTCCTCAGTTTGAACCCACCAGTTGCTCCGCAGGAGAAAGATGTAACACTCTGCTCCATAAAGATTTGCAGTTTTGGAAACCCTGTGGGGCAGTTCTACCCCATACTATAGGGTCACTATGAGTTGGAAATGGACTCGATGGCAGTGGGTTTGGTTTTCAGAATTTATCTCCTTCTCTCAATTATCTCCTTCTCCCTCTCCCTTTCTAAGTATTTGCCATTCAACTACAAATTATCACACTACTGACCACATCAGATCAGTCCCTTTTTCCATTTGGTGACCATCTATTTGAGAATATGTTTTCACTTAGTTGTTTTGATCATGTGTACAGTGATCTTCTGTTTTGAGCCTGTGTACAATAATCTCTTCAGATTAAGATACACAGCTATCAAATAAAAAGGGCCTTTTTATTTTCAAATCTAAAATGTGACAAGTATCTGCTTCTAACAAAGGTCACCCAATTGTACATTGGAGTGAGCTGGTATAATACAATTCTGCCATGTACTTCCCTCCCTAGATATACATTTTTTCCCTTTGTACTAACTAGGACTCCATCAGTCTTGAACCAATTGGTATCTGAACAAAGAACAGTCAAATCTGCATCACGTGCCTGCCTGATTTTGATTGATTTGATTTTTATTTGGCTATGGCTCATTATGTAAATCAAGATGATTTGAATATTTGTGCCTTAAATACATGCCACAATTATAGGAAAATTGGATCTGTGTAAAAGGGAAGTTTTTAATGACAATCAAAAGGAAATTTGGTTTATGCACTTTCTAATTTTATTGTTTGACATAATTTTCCCTTACCCAACATAGCAAGAATATTTAAACCTCCTTTAACCTATTTATTTATCATTAGGCATGGCACGCAATACAAACAGTGATTCATGCTAAAAAGATTGTTTTTTAAAAGGTATGTCATTTCTATAGAAGAAAAAGTTACCAGCATGGAAGACTCTACTAGAAAATCTATGCACTATTCACTCTCAGAGTCACAGCTAACATTTCCCTGAAGTTATCTACACATCTGCTGAACCACATGCAGTCTGGCATCTCAATATCTTCCCAGACGTTTCATTTTCTATAGTAGTAACTACAAATTTTACAGTGAAATATGAACTTGTCATCTAGAAACAACTAACCATTTCATCCATTTGGTTGAGCTTCATAACTTCTATCAAGAGTATTGTAATTCTGCCTGTTTCCCAGACTCGAAAGTTTGAGCTCAATTTTGATTTCTTATTTTCCCAAACCACATCTAATCAGCCTTCAAATCCTACTGCTTCCTTTATCATTAAGTTCATTCAACTCCTAGGCTTTTTACCCTCTAATGCATCTTCACATCAGTATTAATTCTGTATAATTAATTTAGTATCTCTTTCCACCACTTAAAATACTTCAAAGAGTCACCAACTGGTACTCAAACTCTCCCCATGCCTGCAATTTAATTTTGATGTATATTTCTGGACTTCATGAATACTTCAATTTAGTTAAAAGAATTTATTTACTGTTCACTGACTATGTCTTTAACATCTCAGATTATTTCATGCTGATTGCTTATTTAAAAATCTGATACCCTCCAGACCACTAATCTGAAATCAGGGTCCAGCTATCTTGAAAAGTTTCAAGATACAATATGAAAAGTCCTAATATAAAATAACAAATAATTTTCCTTCTATGGCATAAAAATTATATCATTACAAAATAGTATCCATTTGTCAGCTTAAGAAAGATGTCATACCTTGATTTCCAATATTCAGTACAGTACGTAAATAACTGCCCTAACTTGGATCCTTTTGTGAAATCTGAGACTTCTATTGAAAATCAAAAAGCCTTTATGAAGTACTCTCTGTTGTCATTTAGTCATTGAAAGCAACATCTTCAAATAAGGGAAGAAAAGTTTCCTTAGAATAATTGGCAAGTTGCCGCCAAGAACATATAAACAGCGCATCGTGAGTTGACAGTTTTCTGCAAGCACAACCATTCATTAATTCATTACCTACTCAAGACAGATACACACTGGGATGGTTTGCAATGTTTAACACACATGAACATTATTTGTACTACGTTTTTAAATAAGAAGCCTTCTAGTGGTGGTGTCTTGCTTTATTTTCCATAATTAAAAGCATCTAAATGAATTTTATATAAGATTACATTTTACAGCATATATATGTATTTACTTTGCTTATTCTCTATATTCAAAATTAACGTTATTCTGAAAACTGCTCTAATGATTTTATTTTTATATTATAATAAAATACATTATCTTGAATAATAAAAACTGACTGTTGCCTCGTGTAGTTATGTTTTAATAATAATTTACTTAGTACTGTTCAGTTATCTCAAAGATAGAGTCCTAACACACAAAAATCATTCCACCAGCTCCAATCAACTTAAATTAGAATTTGTTAATACCTTCCTTTAATTAAAAGTATGCATTCTATAATTATGATTTCTTATTTGTCAAACACAATTAACACACTCTGCCTTGCAAACCATATATTCTATATTTACACCATGATATGTATTTCCACCAATCATTTCATATTTTAAAAAGTTGCCTTCAAGTCAATTCCAGTTCATGCCAACTCCATGTGTGTCAGAGTAGAACTGTGCTCCATAGGGTTTTCAATGGCTGATTTTTCCGAAGTATATTGCCAGGCCTTTCTTCTGAGATGCCTCTGGGTAGATTCAATTCACCAACCTTTCAGTTAGTAGCCAAGCACATTAAGAAGCTGTTTGCTCCACCCAGGGATCTTAAAATATAAATCATATAACTATATATTATATAAATGTTCCCAATCCTGACTATCTGACGGTTACCTGGACCATCTTCCTAAAAGAAGAAGGAAGAAAATGACAAGCTAGCCAACTATTCAAGGGACTTCTTGATTCTTTCATCAGCTGCTCCTGCTGCTCATGTGTTTTATGAAATTAGCTTTGTGTTTAAGTTTGTCCAACTTTTTACTTTCAGTTCCTTTTCAAGAACTTTAATTTGGACATACAATACTTTCTTTCCCTTCATCATGCTATGTAGAACTGGAAACCCTACCCTTGTCAGTTCCTCAGAATCAGTCTCTGAAGAATTGATATCCTGACTAGAAGTACTCAGACCAGTTTTAAAGGAGGGATTTAGATAGTAGTGATTCATGGTTATTTATCTTACAAAAAGAGAGAGGATGAGGGAGAGAGACAGAAAGATAAATGCATTTTAATTGTACGCTATAATACTCTAAGTAAAATAGAACATTAGGACAACGAATATAAATTTTTCATTAGTTTGTTCACATGTGAAAGAAATTCCAATAAAAACAGAAACAAAACAGGGATATAGTTTATCACAAAACTGAAACGATCAGAGGTATTTGACTTCAGGTGTGGATGGATTCAGGGCCTCGTATTTAGTCATAAAAATCTAGTCTATCTTTTCCTCTTAATTCTGCTGGCCAAACATATTTTGCCTTTATTCTCTAATTTAATAGGGTTTCAAGATAACTTCCAGAAACTTCAGGCCCACATCCTTCCCAAGAAAAGTTTTTTTGGAAAATTTGGACTTCTTTTAACTGAAAGAGTTGAACTAAAGTCTTGACCTCACTCTCATTGACCCAAATGTCTCATGGCCAGCCCTGACCTACACACCCTGTTTACAGGGATATGACTTTCTGATTAGCCAGGAGGTTTGATGTGCAGCTGATATAAACACTATCTGGCATATGTGTGCTGACTAAGCAGGACTGGCACTAGGGTTGAGGCTGACTGGCACTAGGGTTGAGGCAGGTGAGGCACTCACTTGGGTACAAAATTTAAGGGAACAACCAAAAATCTGATCCATAAAAAGTATATGCTAGACTTCATTAAAATTAAAAACTTCTCTATGAAAGACACTGTTAAGAGAATGAAAAGACAAGCCACAGAGTGGGAGAAAATATTTTCGAAACACATATCTGATATAGGACTTGTATTCAAAATACGCAAAGAATTCTTAAAACTAAGTAAGAAAACAAATAACACACACATAAAATGGGCAAAAGATCTAACCAAATACCTCACCAAAGAGAATATACAGATGGCATACAAGCATATGAAAAGATGTTCCACATTATATGTCACCGGGAAATTGTTAATAAAAATAACAAGATATCATTACACACCTATTAGAATGGTTAAAATCCAAAATATTGACAACAACAAATGCTGGTGAGAATGTGGAGCAAATCACCACGATCTGTCAGTTAATCATACTGTGGTAGCTTGCATGTTACTGTGATGCTGGAAGCTATGCCATCGGTATTTCAACTACCAGCAGGGTCACCCATTTACCCATGGTGGACAGGTTTCAGTGGAGCTTCCAGACTAAGACAGAATAGGAAGAAGAACCTAGAGATCTACTTCTAAAAAAACTGGTGCGTGAAAACCTTATGGTTAGCAGTGGAACATTGTCTGATATAGTGCCAGAAGATGAGCTCGTCAGATTAGAAGGCACTCAAAGCACAAGTGGGGAAGAGCTGCCTCCTCAGAGTAGAGTTGACTTTAATGATGTGCATGGAGTAAAGCTTTCAGAACCTTCATTTGCTGTAGTAGCACGACTCAAAATGAGAAGAAACAGCTGCAAACATCCATTAATAATTGGAACGTGGGATGTATGAAGTACAAATCTAAGAAATTAGAAGTCGTCAAAAATGAAATGAAACACGTGAAAAATAGATATCCTAGGCATTAGTGAGCTGAAATGGACTGGGAGTGTCCATTTTCAATTGGACAATCATATGGTCTAGAATGCCAGGAATGACAACCTGAAGAGGAAAGGCATCACATTTATCATCAAAAAGAACATTTCAAGATCTATCCTGAAGTACAATGCTGTCAGTGATAGGATAATATCCATACGCCTACAAGGAAGACCAGTTAATATGACTATTATTCAAATTTACACACCAAACACTAAAGTCAAAGATGAGGAAATTGAAGTTTTTACCAATCTCTGCAGTCTAAAATTGATCAAACATGCAATCAAAACGCATTGATAATTAGTGGTGATTGGAATGCAAAACTTGGAAACAAAGAAGAAGGATCAGTAGTTGGAAAATATGGCCTTGGTGATAGAACGATACCAGAGATCACATGATAGAATTTTGCAAGACCAACAACTAATTCAGTGCAAATACCTTTTTCCATAACATAAATGGTGACTGTACATGTGGACCTCACCAGATGGAACACACAGGAATCAAATCAACTACATCTGTGGAAATTGATGACGAAAAAACTCAATACCATCAGTCAGAACAAGACCAGGGGCTGAGTATGGAGTAGACCATCAACTGCTCATACGCAAGTTGAAGTTGAAGCTGACGAAAATTAAAACAAGTACACAAGAACTAAAATACAACCTTGAGTATATCCCACCTGAATTTGGAGACCATCTCAAGAATAGATTTGACACACTGAACACTAATGACCAAAGACCAGACAAGTTGTGGAATCACATCAAGGACATCTTACATGGGAGGCGGGGCCAAGATGGTGGAATAGTCAGATGTTTCCAGTGTTCCCTCTTACAACAAAGACCCGAAAAAAAAATGAATTGATTATATATGACAATCTAGGAGCCCTGAACATCAAAGGCAAAGTTGACGAACCAGACCGACTGGCGGGGGAGGGATAGACGGTTCAGAAGCAGCGAGGAGTTGTCAGACCTGACCCAGCAAAAGCCTGAGCCTTTCAGCCAGGATCAGGTCAGGGTGAGCGGTGAGGCAGGCAAGCAGCAGCCCTCAGGAGGTGCTTTCCTCACTGGGAGAGACCCAGTGGCAGAGTCTACTCGGCTATCCAGAACCAGAGAGAAACAGCCCTTGATCAGCGAAAGATAAGTACTTGCTTCAGGCCTACTGCGTGGATCAAAAACACTCCCCTTAGGGAAAAACCTCTCTCCCATTTACCTCCCTGCTCCCTGCTCTGCACTGGGTCCCGGACCAGCTTCAGCAATTGCCGAGTCCCCTGAGTCGGAAGTAGGACTGTTATGCGCCCTGAGCCATTCTCCCAGCCTTAGAGAGGGAACAAATTAACAAACAGGGGAAAAAATAATCTGCCGGCTCCCCTAAGCCAAGAAGTCAGGGTAGGCACAGCTCCTTTGCCTAGGCATAGGTATAAGGGATTCATGGACTTTGAGTGGGCCCATTTCAATAGTGTAGGCCCTCACTACCACAGTACAACAAGGTATATACCTAAAGTCTAACTTCAACTGTTTCAGCTGTAAAATGGCAGGTTAGTGACATTTGACACTCTTCTGCCCATTAACAAGGGTCTTCACCTACCCACATCAGGGGCCTGAGGACTGGTTGCTCCACCCACGCCACCTAGCCACAAGCTACAGGGGCCCAAGAATAAGAGGTGCCTCCAGTCCTTACATCCAACAGCATTGGGTGCTCATAGTCCGGCTGCAAAACGCACCCATCTATGTGCTCTAGGGAACAGGGACATGCTTTCCTCCTGGACACTCAGGGGTGGGCGTCGGCCTCCTGCCCTGCTCAGCCTGTGTCCCCCTGCTGCAGCTGGATGTATGTGCCGAAACCAGTCACCCATGCCTGTCTAGGTGAGAGCATGCACCACACACTTGGTGGCCGACTACCTGGACGCTGGAGCTGAATCCATACAGGAGGAGTGGGCAGACTCCTGGGCTCATATACTTAGTGGCAGGTCTGGCCACCTGGGGGCAGGACTTTGGAGCCTCAAGGGTGCTGGTGACTGGGCTAGCTCACACAAGCAGCCTATTTGGGCATATCAAAACAAAACAAGAAGCTAGGACAAAGTAAGCAAACATAAAATAAATATATATAACTTATTGAGGGCTCAGAGACAACAGTCAATATAAAATCACATAAAGACACAATCCGTATGGCTTCAGCAAGCTCCCAAAATAAAGAATCTAGAAATTTTCAGAGGAAGAAACTTTCTTGGAATTACCAGAGGCAGAATAGAAAAGATTATTATATAGAACTCTTCAAGAGATTAGGAAGGAAATTAAGCAAAAAGCAGACCACACAATAGACGAAATTAAAAAGATTAGAGAAAAGCATAATGACAAATTTAACAGGCTGCAAGAATCTGTAGAGAGACAGCAATCAGAAATCCAGAAGATTAACAATAAAATTTCAGAATTAGACAACTCAATAGAAAGTCATAGGAACAGAATTGACACAATGGAAGACAGAATTAGTGAGACTGAAGATAAAGCACTTGACACCAACTTATTTGAGGAAAAATCAGAGAAAAGGATTAAAAAAAATGAAGAAACCCTAAGAATTATGTGGGATTCTATCAAAAGAAATACCCTATGAGTGATTGGAGTACCAGAATGGGGGATAACAGAAAATACAGAGAGAATTTTTGAAGATTTGTTGGCAGAAAAGTTTCCTGATGTCGTGAAAGATGACAAGATATCTATCCAAGATGCTCATTGAACCTCACATAAGGTAGACCCCAAAAGAAAGTCTACAAGACATATTATAATCAAACTTTCCAAAACCAAAGAGAAAGAGTGAATTTTAAGAGTGGCTAGGGATAAACGAAAAGTCATCTACAAAGGAAAGTCAATAAGAACAAGCTTGGACTACTCAGCAGAAACCATGCAGGAAAGAAGGCAATGGGATGACATATATAAAGCCTTCAAGGAAAAAAACTGCCAGCCAAGAATTATATATCCAGCAAAACTGTCTCTCAAATATGATGACAAAATTAGGGCATTTCCAGATAAACAGAAGTTTAGGGAATTTGCAAAAACCAAACCAAAATTACAAGATATACTAAAG